>NC_092340.1:74275446-74580892 GCF_046630445.1 Rutidosis leptorrhynchoides | reverse complement strand
TGCTGGAGTTAGCTATACAGGGTTGAGGTTGATTCTACAATAATATATATAGTTTGAGTTGTGATCGAGTCTGAGACATGTACACGGGTCACGATACATATTAATTAATTCGAATATTATATATTAAGCTATATATGAATTATTGGACTATCAACTGTGGACTTCCGACATTGGACAATTAAAATAAATTAAAATATTGATTATAAAATATGAAACTAAACAATTCTTCAAGTTTGCCACTTGATTTCATCTTAAACCTCAATTATATCTTGACGATTACCATCAGCGTTTAATCATCTAAAAACACGATTCTCCTGAAACCACCTCGGATTGATAACCGATGATTCAGATATCGTAGCGTTAAATGCAGAGGAAACTGAAAAATGGTAGATGGTCTAAACGGCCAAAAGTTTGATGATAAGGAAAGGAGTGTTAGGAACGCTCGATAGAAAATTTGGTACTGAAAAACAGATTGAGCTAATTATGAAGGAGACCAAGGACAAATACAAGGACCAAAACCTATATTCAAAGGATCCAGGTAATTCTGGATCCGATGAAATCTTTAGAGAATATCTTGCTTCATAGCCATGTTAAAAATCTTGCGGAAAATTTTTCTTCATCAACCTTCGAACTTAGAAATTCCAAAATATCATCATAAATATCTTCGATATTTCTGAAGATATTTTCATAAATATTCTTGTCCGAAATTATCTACCTCTTCGTGCTTTCTGTATTCCATTGCATTGGAAACATCTAAAAAAACAAATCTAAGTATAAATTATGAATGAATTATGGAGAAGTGTTGGGAATTGAAGGATGGGTTAGTATAATATAATGACGCCCGGCCAACGTGATTATATTACAGTAAGTCATGCTGAGTTTCTAATGAAACGTGATGATGGTTCACAGGAGATCATACCATCATCATGTGTCATGTTACATAACTCTTTCATTCTAATTAACCTCTGAACATATCAATAAAATATATTCTTGATAGTTCAATTCTCAGTGATTCTGGTAATTTGACAAATCAAATCGTGTTATTACGTTCTTTCTTGATTAGAACATTAAGTTCATTCGAAACTCCATACTTACGAATTCTGGACCATTATTCGCTTTACTTCAGGATGGGAAGAGAAAACAAAAATGTGGAGCTCCGAAATATAAGCACAATAACAATATAGAAATTACAAACCGTGTACATCAATGCGTATAGCCGTATAAAGAAACGGGAGAATTAGAAATACTATAACCCCAAGGTAATAATAGAAGTGAATAGATTCCTTCGGTGGTAATGAAAAAAAAAGAATGATAGATATGATAGACAGAATAAGAACAAGGATCAGAACTGGATTAAGCATTTTCAAAATCCTTGGAAATATGAAATAAGAAAGAAAAGTATAGAATTGGTGAAAATAATGGAAACGGAAGAAATTAATTTATAATAGAAATATCCGACAGAGCAATTGAGATAGATGACTGCATTGAATTAAAGAGAACCTAATCTCCTTGAATCCCGAAGAATCAGATCTTATAGATTTCCAGGATTTCCTTTTAAATTCCTTGAATTCCGGAATTCAACTAAGACAACGTCAAAAGTTAAGACGCACCTTATTTCTAAAATTCAACCTGACTACGTCAAAAGCTAAGACAAATCTTTACTTCTTTATTTCACTCTTTTGTGATAGCTTCACTCGTGCTCTTTGAATAATCGAATTGTTTTATTCATATTACTCACTGATGATAAAACTCTATTATCAACTCATATTCGTCATGAAAATATTTTTATTGTTAACCATGACCATCTCACTCAAATTTCGGGACGAAATTTCTTTAACGGGTAGGTACTGTGACGACCCGGAAATTACCGACCAAATTTAAATTTAATCTTTATATGTTTCCGACATGATAAGCAGAGTCTTTAATGTTGAAATCTTAAAAATCTTGAACTGTATTTAATATATTCATTTGACCTTCGACTGCTCTCGACGATTCACGAACGATTGTTTGCAAATAAATATGTAAACATATATATATAAACATAAATATGATTATAAGAATGATTGAAAATATAAATTTTAATTATTATTATTATTATTATATAACATTAGTATCTTTATCAATATTATTATTATTATTATATCTATTATTAATATAATTAGCATTATTTTGATATTAATATTATTATTATTAATATTATTATTATTTCTGTTATTATTATTGTTAGTATTTATTATTATTAGTAATATTATCAATATTATTATTTATTATTAATGTATTATATTTAATTAATTATTGTAAGTTAAATATAAATTCATAAGTCAAGAGTTTGTACGAATAAGTTATCCTTCATTTTCTACTTTTTAATTTTTGTTTCTTCTAATTGGAATTTGTGATGATCGCTCCAAATCCATATGGACAATACGTCATTCATTGATTTCATTGCGAGGTATTTGACCTCTATATGATACGTTTTGTAAACATTGCATTCTTTTGAAAAGGCACACCATAAATGAATATTTAAATCAAAGGTTTTCAACATCTGATGATTTCTACATATAGACAATCACTGTAAATAATAGTTTACAATAGTACTTCCGTTGACAGTACAGTCAAAATAAGATACATGGTGATGATTTGGTGAATGCAACGTTTCCTTGAAAAATATGCCATGTATGACTCCATGCACATAGCTTGTCTAACATATAAGCAAACAGCGGAAGACTTCTAGGAAACCTGAGAATAAACATGCTTCAAGTGTCAACACAAAGGTTGGTGAGTTCATAGTTTTAATATTACACATAATCCGTATATCAATGTGGATTACAAAAGTTCAGTTGTTTTATTCAAAACGTTTATCAATAGGTTTTACATAAAAGGGGGATCACAAGATTTCAGTTGTTTCATCCGAAACGTTTATCAATAGGTTTTACATAAAAGGGGGATCACAAGATTTCAGTTGTTTCATCTGAAACGTTTATCAATCGGTTCTACAAAGTTGAGCACCCTGGTAACTAAACTTTAACGTATATATAATTTGTACCCTTTGTATAATCATCTTAATAATACACGCAAACCAACGTGTACGCTTCTCAAATAGCATACGTCCGTTAAAAGGCTAGTGCTCTAGCTCGGACGGGGATATCAAGCCCTATGGATCCATATACTACTACTCGCGCCAAAGCTAAGGGATTTTCGGTTCAAACTCAGTGTAGAATTTAGTATGTACTTGTATCCATTGTGTTTAAAATAAAGTGCATGTATTCTCAGCCCAAAAATATATATTGCAAAAGCAATTAAAAAAGGAGCAAATGAAACTCACACATATAAATATTGTATATCGATTAATAAAACATTTGCATGTATTCTCAGCCCAAAAATGTAGAGAGTAAAAGGGATCTTATGAAACTCACTGTTTAATATTGATATACAATATTGCAGGAAAGCACGTAGACGCATCTGAGATGATAAACACGAGGTTTGATTCACAAAAAATACCCCCGAACATTACCCATAACCTCCTTGGCAATAACCCATAATTTCCTTAGCTCTAGCTTGCTCGAAAACTCATTTTGAAAATTACTTGGACAGCACTCCGTCGTAATATTTGATGTACATTATTATTTTTGTATCGCAAAAATAATAACACTAATAATAAAAAAAATAATAAGATTAATAATAATCTTATTAATAATAATAATAATAATAATAATAATAATAATAATAATAATAATAAATAAAATAAATACGGAGTAATATGTATGTGTGTGTTTTTTTTTCTTTCTTTACTCGGCAGAAAATGTTGCAATTTATAGAACCTGGCCTGAAATCTGGAGTCATGCGACTCGCATGGAAATGGCCTTCTGGCCATGCGACTCGCATGAGGACCAGGGACAGCTCACATTGTTTTGGCTCCTAGCTTGTCGACATAATATAAAATAAATATAAATATATAAATAATTAATATAATTATTTATATATTATATTTTATTCTTGTGCATAGTAGACTAGATATTTTTGGTCCGTTGCGTCGGGCGTTTCTTCTTGACTCGGGTCCCGGTTTCGAATTTTCAGACGTCCTTGCGTACTATTTTATATCGTGTACTTTGCGTTCCGCAACTTGTACTCTTGTCATTTTTAGACGTTCTTCATCAATAATTTGAACCTTTTTAATTGTATCTTGTACATTTGAGCATTTTGGACCTTTCCGTCTTCAATTCTTCGTTTTCGCCTTTTGTCTTCGCACTTATTAAATATAAACGAATATTACTTGAATATGGAACAATTACAACTAAAATCCTGTCTTTCTTGGGGGATAATGCTATGAAATATATGTTCCTTTTTAGCCTTATCAATAGCCTTAAATTATCCCTTAATTATATCACTCAAAGTGTATCTTAAACTTTCGAGTGTTTTGGTCATTTACTTCTATAAATCATCGTCTCGCTATTTGTTAAAATACATTTTTATAATAGCGTTTTACTGTAGCAAAGTCAAATTTTACTGTAGCAATTCACTGTAGCAAATAGTGATTTTCGAAAACACTGTTACATTTTGAGTAATGTGGCAATTTGAAAACACTGTAGCAATTTAGTGTTTTACTGGTTCATCTTAAACGCTTTAGTTAACTTATCTAAATATCAATCGAATCAATAAACGAATGTTACTATCGTTTACTAAATAACTTGAAATCATATATATTCAAATAGATATATAAACCAATAAGTTTAATGTACGGTATCATGCAATTAAAACTTTTTTACGTTTTCAAGTTATAGTATATATATGTATCTATTTACATATAATGGTTCGCGAATCGTTGAGAACAACCGAAGGGTAATTGAATAGTTCAAAATTTTGAGATTCAACTTCATAGGCTTTTCTTATCGTGTCGAAGTCATTAATCATTTAAGATTAAGTTTAAATTTAGTCGCAATTTCCGGGTCATCACAGAATTGGAATTGATGACTAAATTAACACTATCAATTACTATTGATGATTGATAAAATCATTGATACATGTTTTGCTTTACTTACACATTAAGACTCTTCAAGTAATAGAATTTGTATAGATAGATAATGGATAGCAAATAACACCACTTATGATAACCACGATAAACATCACCACCCATTTGAATACCATCGTTCGTTCCTGACTACAAGTTTCGAATCACAACTCACAAACTTTGACCACCGTTAACTCATCATCCTAACACCACCACGATCACTTAGCAATAATCCTTGAATCTGCTTCTGTAATGACCCGGAATTTTTCGACCAAATTATACTTATGAGATTAATATTTACATAAATTAAACCATACCAACATGATAAGCAATCCAAATTGTTGAAACTTGTGTTTTTGAAAAGAGTTTTACACAACGTTTGACCGTCCAATATGACCGATGATATCACCAACTATATAACATACGATAATTATACGTTTGTGTATATATATGTATTTATATATATTTAACATGATCTAAGGATGGTTTAACATCTCATTGTGTACTAATGACAATGAGTTATAAGTATATTTTGAAACTACTAACTTAAGTTTTCAAAACGATAACTATACGTAACATTCTTTGATATATATACTTATAATCTATAATGCTTATACATGTATCGTATATATAATGTATTTAATCACTTTTTAAGGACTTAAATACATAAAACAATATGAGTATATTCACAAAAGATAGCTATATTTGAATTCTCGTTCCGTTTCCTCAAGATTTCTATACGTATATCTAGGGTATATGTACCCGTACCATACTCAGCTTCTATACATATTTACTATTGGTATATACACATCAAATCAACATCCTAATCAACATTATTACTGCCCTAGATATGAGGTAACTAGAATTTATCAAGTAGTATGAATTATTAGTAAGAAAACAAAATTAGGAATCCTTTTCTTTCTTTATAAACTAAAAACGTTTTTATAAATGAATACCATTTCTTCACTCCATTTTCTTATACCTACACCCTCATTTCTCTCTCAAAATACTCCTAAATTCATACTTGATCATCTCCAAGAATTTTCCCCATCATTTAGCTTCAATTACAAGCCTTAAATACCATAAGAAAACTCTTTCAAGAACATATCAAAATAACCACCCATTTGAAGAAGATTACTTCCAACTTTTTGATCTAACTCCACCACTCTTTGATTCCAAGATTATTTCTTATATTTTGCAGTAACTTTGTCCAAGTAACTTGAGGTAGTAACCTTGTTCATAATCTCATTCAATTCATATTCATATAGCTATCTTATTTTGTGGTATAAAATTTTAACAACAAGAACATAGTTTGAATGATTTCAAACTTGTTCGCAAACTAAATAGATCCTTCTAACTTAACTTTTAAAACACTTCAAGACTTGTAATATATCATAATAATATACTAACCTAACAAGATATAACTTGGTTTTACAAAGAACATCTTAAAAACTGAATCTACGTCGTCGGAGTGCAACCGGGGGCTGTTTTGGGTTGGATAATTAAAAACCATCTTGAACTTTGAATTGGAAGTTCATGTTCTGGAAAAATGATAATTCTTATGAATATGTTAACGCATAAAAATTTCATGGTTTAACTCAAAGTGTAAGTATTTTTTGAAAAATGATCATTAAATGTTGTTTTTATGATGGAAAATGATCACTTTCATAAGTTTCACCAAAGTTTGACCTATAACCTATGATTTTGAATACAAACTAAGGTATTTTCAGTTCATATTCTTAAAATTTGAGTCGATCCAAGGAAGTGGCAAGTTGAACCAACAAAAACGGAGTTGTAATGAAGAAACTACGACTAAAACAAGATTGGGTATCCGAAGCTAGTTTAGCTACGAAAATATTTGGAGAAAAAGTAAATTAATCATTCTTTTCTAATTAATATGATATTTTATATATAATTACTTATGATTTGATTTTATATATTTCAGGACCACCCGTAAACAACACGAGAAGATTAATCATAAGACCTCATGATTGTACGCAACACGTCATTTGACAACATGGTACTTTATGTACGTAACACGTCATTTGACAACATGGTACCATGGGTTGAGATTAATTCTGATCAATACGAATACGATGGGGTCTTTATTTATTTTATTTAAGCAACTAATTGTGGACCACTAACATCGGACTGCTAACTACGGACTAAGAAAATATTAAAAGTATTAAAAGTATATATATATGTAACGATTACTTAAAAAGAAAATATTCTGATATATTATATATATGGTTAGGTTCGTGATATCTATCGGAGACCAAGTCGAATTAAATACCTTCAAGACAAAAGTGAGTTTCATTTGCTCCCTTTTTAATTGCTTTTGCAATATATATTTTTGGGCTGAGAATACATGCGCTGCTTTTATAAATGTTTACAAAATAGACACAAGTACTTAAAAATATATTCTACGTTGAGTTGTACCACTGGCATATTTCCCTGTAGCTTGGTAACTACTATTTACATGGGTATTGTAAACGCGAATCCTGTTGATAGATCTATCAGGCCTGACAACCCCAACCGGACTGGACGACCAGTATTCAACGGTTGCACAGTACTTCGTTTTGGTGACTACACTTGGTACGGTGTAGTGAGATTTCATAATAAAGGGAATATGTGACGTTGATTAAATGTTAAGTATGGTTACCAAGTGCTCAACCACTTAGAATGCTTTACATACACTTGCGAGTGTATTATGTTTATGATTATGAAATCTTGTGGTCTATTAACATATTGAAATGATTGTTATGATAAACCTATGAACTCACCAACCTTTTGGTTGACACTTTAAAGCATGTTTATTCTCAGGTACGAATTAAGTCTTCCGCTGTGCATTTACTCAATATAAGGACATTACTTGGAGTCGATCATCGCAATGGGACCAAATGTTGATGACTTCGTCCAGGTGGATTAGGACGGGTCCTTTCAGTTGGTAACAGAGCGGTGGTCGTAGCGAACCAGGTCTTGCATTAGTGTGTCTAACTAGTAGTTGTTAGGATGCATTAATGTGTCTGGACTTCGACTGTGTCTACATGTCAAAAGTTTTGCTTATCATTTCTAGTCAGAAATCATCTGCTTATCATCCTTAGGAAATTACCTGCTTATCATTCATAAGTCTAGACACGTTTTACTGCATTTACTACATTGATAGTGTATAGACGAATTCTTATCTTAGCATATCTGTTATTGCGAACTTTGACTGATATCTTTTCAAAGATTCTCCGTAATTTACGGGATTTTGGTATTATATATACATATGTAAATTATGTATTGAAGAGTACCAAATCTAACTCCTATAATATATTCCATACCAAAAATTCATTTTCCCCATTATACAAGATGGATTCCGCATCTAGTTCGAATTCTTCAGATTTCGACAGTTATGCCGATATGGATTTCCATTCGGGCTCCGAAAGCAGTGTCACCGGAATGGATCAACCAATTTCCCATCATCTATTCTGGGTGAATTGGGGATGGGTTCGTAATATACTAAATCACTGGAGACAAGAAGAAGGTGATCCATTCCATCCACCAAATTGCCCTCTTGGCGATGAACCTGAAGCACTTACCGGCGAACCTATTCGAAACACCATTTTCTCTCTCATTTCTAGAGTATCTCGTCACGATTATATACTATCCCATATTACAAATCTTGTTCATTCGCTCGCTCCAACCGCCAATCATCCCGGTGTACTAGCAGAAGTTAACGAACTTCGCGCTCGCGTGACGGCTTTGGAGAACATGGTGCGAAGGTTGCAAACACCAGCAGCAGCACCAGCAGCATAATCAGCACCACCATCAATAACATCAACAATACCATCATCACCACTAACAAACAACATCCGCATCACACGTCTCGACATCATAATCTGTCCCACAAATATCAACATCATACGCACCATAGATACCAAGGAGTATCAACAATAATGAACGATGAAGTATTGATCCATAACTTCATTGAAATTCTGCGAAGAATATGTGGTTTCAAAAAGTTTTAGAGATTTCTTATTCTAGCTCAAACCGAAAAGCAAATGAGATTAATATCATATTAACTCATTAAATTCATGATTTCATTTGAAGAAAATATATATGTATATATGTTTTCATAAAGATTGTAATTAAAAGTTCTTTTGTACGAAATATTAATGGTGAAATTTTTTTTTAACGAGTAGGTAATACCCGAGGAATAATTAGATTTCATCTTAATAAGTTACATTATACATTCGTCGAAGCTGATTCAACAGTCATTTACTATCCTACTTACATCCGCCGATATACGTATCCATTCACCGCAGAATAACCATTTTCATTCAATTTCATATTTGGATTTTGACTTCTCAGAATCCAACAAGTGGCATATGAAGAAAACATATGACAAAATAAAATCTATTAGAAACAAACAAATTAACTATGAAAAATTTTGTTAAGAATCCACGCTAACTGTTCCAGCTGACTGTTCCTCGCTAACTGATTACATTTTATTTATCGCAGTTTATTTATCGCAATTTAATTATTGCACTTTTATTTATCGTCATTTAATTTCTGTAATTATTTTATGCACTTTAAATATCGGGACACGTATACAATGTTTTGACATATCATATCGACGCATCTATATATATTATTTGGAATCACCATAGACACTCTATATGCAGTAATGATCGAGTTCTCTATACAGGGTTGAGGTTGATTATACAATAATATATATAGTTTGAGTTGTGATCGAGTCTGAGAGGTATACGGGTCACGACACGTATTAATTAATTCGTATATTATATATTAAACTATATATGAATTATTGGACTGTTACTGTGGACTATCGACTGTGGACTAATGACATTGGATAATTAAAATAAATTAAAATATTGATTATAACATATGAAACTAAACATTTCTTCAAGATTGCCACTTGATTTCATCTTAAACCTCATTGTATCTCGACGATTACAATCAGCGTTCAAATCTATCATGATTCTTAAAAACATCTCAATCGAGAGGATAAACCAACCGCACTTCATCTACGGAAGAAAAGATTGATGCATATAGTTATGCACCTGAAAAACCCTCGAAAACTGAGTAAACGTTTGACACATATCTGTTCTAGTTCCTTTGACATTGTTATTACCGAAGATCGTTTTGCAATCCCTTTCCATAGTAGCTAATTTTGTCACAGCTCCAGCAAGTCAACTCCGACTTTTCATCTGAAACAACTTTATTATAACCGCGATATATATGCGTACTCTTTATTGTTACTGGGGAACCTTTTATATTCCACAATATTACCTTCAGCGATTAATCATTCTAAAAAATCAATTCTCCTGAAACTACCTCGATTTGATAACCGATGACCCAGATCAGTTAACTTTGAAAATGCTGACGAAGCAGCATGTTGTAGATGATCTTAATGGCCAAAAGTTTGATGATAAAGAAAGGAGTGTTAGGAACGCTCGATAGAAAATTTAGTACCGAAAAGCGGATTATGTGAAACTATGAAGAAAGCCGTGGACAAATCACAATGAATAAGTTTGCCTTCAAAGAATCCAAATGATTCTGTGACTGCTGAAATCGTTAGCAAACATCTTATTTCTCATTCTAAACCTTCACAGACAAATCTTCTTCATCATCCATTGATATTAGAAATTCTAAGATATTCTCGTATGTTCTATTATAAATATCCTCCATATTTCTGGCGATATTTTCTCAACTATTCTTATCTGAGATCATTTATCTCTCCGTAATATCTGCAACATAAAAGAAACTGTGTTAGTTTCTAAATTCTGAAACCTTCGAGTTTAAAATATGAATGTTTTGAAGTAGTGTTGGGAACTGAAGCATGGATTAGTATAATATAATGACACTTGATCAACGTCATTATATTACAGTAAGTCATGCTGAGTTTCTAATGAAGCATGATGATTCACAGTACCGTCATCATGTGCCATTTACATGACTCTTACATTCTATCTAATCTCTAAACATATCAAGAGAATATTTTTCTGGATGACTCGGTCTTCTTCAGGGTATTCTGGTAATTTAACAAATCAAAATCGTTCTATTACCATTTTCTTCTTAGAGAATTAGCTATGTTCATTCTGAATTTCATATCTACGAATTCCGGACCATTACTCGCTTGACTCGAAGTCGGGAAGAGAAAACGAAAGCATGAAGCTCCGAAAAATAATGAAGAATATAAACTTCGATAATAACCCCGAAATTACAAACCGTGTATATCGATGCAGATAGAAATATAGAGACATGGGAGAATTAGAAACACTATAAACACAAGAGTATAGTAGAAGTAAATAGATTCTTCTGGTGGTAGATGAAAAAGAAGAATGACAGATATAAAAGTTAGGAGTATATCAAGAATCAGGACTGGATGGAGCATATTGATGAATGCTTTAAAGTAAGAATCAAGGGAGAAAGAATAGAAGGTGGGAGTCGTGGAAAATAAGGAAACGAAGGGGTGAATTTATAGTGAAATATTCGACAGAGCAATCGAAACAGATTATTGCATATAATCAAAGAAGATCCTGATTTCCTTAATCACCAAAGAACCAAATCTTATTACGTAAGATTCTCTTTAAATCCATTAAATCCTGGAAATCAATCATAACTACGTCATCGGTTAAGACGAATATATTTTACTCATCTCACTCTTTTACGATAGTCTCATTTATATTCTTCGCATAATCGAATCGTTTTATCTACATTACTCAATGATGATAAAACTCCATTATCACCTTATATTTGTCATGAAAACCTTCTTATTGTTATCCATAACAACCTCTATCAAATTTCGGGGACGAAATTTCTTTAACGGGTAGGTACTGTAATGACCCGGAATTTTTCGACCAAATTATACTTATGAGATTAATATTTACATAAATTAAACCATACCAACATGATAAGCAATCCAAATTGTTGAGACTTGTATTTTTGAAAAGAGTTTTACACAACGTTTGACCGTCCAATATGACCGATGATATCACCAACTATATAACATACGATAATTATACGTTTGTGTATATATATGTATTTATATATATTTAACATGATTTAAGGATGGTTTAATGAAAGGACCCGTTCATATACATTATAAACGATTCACAATAGTTGATTACATCGCGAGGTATTTGACCTCTATATGATACATTTTACAAACATTGCATTCGTTTTTAAAAGACAAACTTTCTTTACAACAAAAATTGACGATATGCACACCATTTCATAATATATCCAACTATAATTGACTTAATAATAATCTTGATGAACTCAATGACTCGAATGCAACGTCTTTCAAAATATGCCATGAATGACTCCAAGTAATATCCTTAAAGTGAGCTAATGCACAGCGGAAGATTTCTTTAATACCTGAGAATAAACATGCTTTAAAGTGTCAACCAAAAGGTTGGTGAGTTCATAGGTTTATCATAACAATCATTTCAATATATTAATAGACCACAAGATTTCCGTTTATAAATATATGTACACTCGCAAGTGTATAAAAGTATTCTATAAGTTGTAGGCACCCGGTAACAAGCCTTAACGTTCATGTTTTACCCTCTGAAGTACACCAGATCAGGTGTGTTTAAAATAACCTCGAAGTACTAAAGCATCCCATAGTCAGGATGGGGTTTGTCAGGCCCAATAGATCTATCTTTAGGATTTGCGCCTACCGTACATAGACAAGTAGTTTAATGTTACCAAGCTAAGGGTATATTTCTGGTTTAAACCCACGTAGAATTAGTTTTAGTACTTGTGCCTATTTCGTAAAACATTTATAAAAACAGCGCATGTATTCTCAGTCCCAAAAATATATATAAAAGGGAGCAAATGAAACTCACTTTTTCCTTGAAGGTATTTAATTCAACTTGGTCTCCGATAGATATCACGAACCTAACCATATATATAATATATCAACATATTTTCTTTTTAAGTAATCGTTACATATATATATACTTTTAATACTTTTAATATTTTCTTAGTCCGTAGTTAGCAGTCCGATGTTAGTGGTCCACAATTAGTTGCTTCAATAAAATAAATAAAGACCCCATCGTATTCGTATTGATCAGAATTAATCTCGACCCATGGTACCATGTTGTCAAATGACGTGTTGCGTACATAAAGTACCGTGTTGTCAAATGACGTGTTGCGTACAATCATGAGGTCTTATGATTAATCTTCTCGTGTTGTTTACGGGTGGTCCTGAAATATATAAAATCAAATCATAAGTAATTATATATAAAATATCATATTAATTAGAAAAGATATTATTAATTTACTTTTTCTCCAAATATTTTCGTAGCTAAACTAGCTTCGGATACTCAATCTTGTTTTAGTCGTAGATTCTTCATTACAACTCCGTTTTTGTTGGTTCAACTTGCTACTTCCTTGGATCGAGTCAAATTTTAAGAATATGAACTGAAAATACCTTAGTTTGTATTCAAAATCATAGGTTATAGGTCAAACTTTGGTGAAACTTATGAAAGTGATCATTTTCCATCATAAAAACAACATTTAATGATTATTTTTCTAAAAATACTTACACTTTGAGTTAAACCATGAAATTTTTATGTGTTAACATATTCATAAGAAATATCATTTTTCCAGAACATAAACTCCCAATTCAAAGTTCAAGATGGTTTTTAATTATCCAACCCAAAACAGCCCCCGGTTGCACTCCGACGACGTAGATTCAGTTTTTAAGATGTTCTTTGTAAAACCAAGTTATATCTTGTTAGGTTAGCATATCATTATGATATATTACAGGTCTTGAAGTGTTTTAAAAGTCAAGTTAGAAGGATCTATTTAGTTTGCGAACAAGTTTGAAATCATTCAAACTATGTTCCTGTTGTTAAAATTTTATACCACAAAATAAGATAGCTATATGAATATGAATTGAATAAGATTATGAACAAGGTTACTACCTCAAGTTACTTGGACAAAGTTACTACAAAAGATAAGAAATAATCTTGGAATCAAAGAGTGGTGGAGTTAGATCAAAAGGTTGGAAGTAAACTTCTTCAAATGGGTGGTTATTTTGATATGTTCTTGAAAGAGTTTTCTTATGGTGTTTAAGGCTTGTAATTGAAGCTAAATGATGGGGAAAATGCTTAGAGATGATCAAGTATGAAGTTAAGAGTATTTTGAGAGAGAAATGAGGGTGTAGGTATGAGAAAATGGAGTGAAGAAATGGTGTTTATTTATAAAAACGTTTTTAGTTTATAAAGAAAGAAAAGGATACCTAATTTTGTTTTCTTACTAATAATTCATACTACTTGACAAATCCTAGTTACCTCATATCTAGGGCTGTAATAATGTTTATTAGGATGTTGATTTGATGTGTATATACCAATAGTAAATATGTATAGAAGCTGGGTATGACATGGGTACATATACCCTAGATATACGTATAGAAATCTTGAGGAAACGGAACGAGAATTCAAATATAGCTATCTTTTGTGAATATACTTATATTGTTTTATGTGTTTAATTCCTTAAAAAGTGATTAAATACTTTATATATACGATACGTGTATAAGCATTATATATTATAAGTATATATATCAAAGAATGTTACGTATAGTTATCGTTTTGAAAACTTAAGTTAGTAGTTTCAAAATATACTTATAACTCATTATCATTAGTACACAATGAGATGTTAAACCATCCTTAGATCATGTTAAATGTATATAAATACATATATATACATAAACGTATAATTATCGTATGTTATATAGTTCGTGATATCATCGGTCATATTGGACGGTCAAACGTTGTGTAAAACTCTTTTCAAAAACACAAGTCTCAACAATTTGGATTGCTTATCATGTTGGTATGGTTTAATTTATGTAAATATTAATCTCATAAGTATAATTTGGTCGGAAAATTCCGGGTCATTACAGTACCTACCCGTTAAAGAAATTTCGTCCCCGAAATTTGATAGAGGTTGTTATGGATAACAATAAGAAGGTTTTCATGACAAATATAATGTGATAATGGAGTTTTATCATCATTGAGTAATGTAGATAAAACGATTCGATTATGCGAAGAATATAAATGAGACTATCGTAAAAAAGTGAGATGAGTAAAATATATTCGTCTTAACCGATGACGTAGTTATGATTGATTTCCGGGATTTAAGGGATTTAAAGAGAATCTTACGTAACAAGATTTGGTTCTTTGGTGATTAAGGAAATCAGGATCTTCTTTGATTATATGCAATAATCTGTTTCGATTGCTCTGTCGGATATTTCACTATAAATTCACCCCTTCGTTTCCTTATTTTCCACGACTCACACCTTCTATTGTTTCTCCCTTGATTCTTACTTTAAAGCATTCATCAATATACTCCATCCAGTCCTGATTCTTGATATACTCCTAACTTTTATATCTGTCATTCTTCTTTTTCATCTACCACCAGAAGAATCTATTTACTTCTACTATACTCTTGTGTTTATAGTGTTTCTAATTCTCCCGTGTCTCTATATTACTATCTGCATCGATATACACGGTTTGTAATTTCGAGGTTATTATCGAAGTTTATATTCTTCATTATTTTTCGGAGCTTCATGCTTTCGTTTTTTCTTCCCGACTTCGAGTCAAGCGAGTAATGGTCCGGAATTCGTAGATATGAAATTCAGAATGAACATAGCTAATGCTCTAAGAAGAAAATGGTAATAGAACGATTTTGATTTGTTAAATTACCAGAATACCCTGGAGAAGACCGAGTCATCCAGAAAAATATTCTCTTGATATGTTTAGAGATTAGATAGAATGTAAGAGTCATGTAAATGGCACATGATGACGGTACTGTGAATCATCATGCTTCATTAGAAACTCAGCATGACTTACTGTAATATAATGACGTTGATCAAGTGTCATTATATTATACTAATCCATTCTTCAGTTCCCAACACTACTTCAAAACATTCATATTTTAAACTCGAAGGTTTCAGAATTTAGAAACTAACATAGTTTCTTTTATGTTGCAGATATTACGGAGAGATAAATGATCTCAGATAAGAATAGTTGTGAAAATATCGCCAGAAATATGGAGGATATTTATAATAGAACATACGAAAATATCTTAGAATTTCTAATATCAATGGATGATGAAGAAGATTTGTCTGTGAAGGTTTAGAATGAGAAATAAGATGTTTGCTAACGATTTCAGCAGTCACAGAATCATTTGGATTCTTTGAAGGCAAACTTATTCTTTGTGATTTGTCCACGGCTTTCTTCATAGTTTCAGATAATCCGATTTTCGGTACTAAATTTTCTATCGAGCGTTCCTAACACTCATTTCTTTATCATCAAACTTTTGGCCATTAAGATCATCTACAACATGCTGCTTCGTCAGCATTTTCAAAGTTAACTGATCTGGGTCATTAATTATCAAACCGAGGTAGTTTCAGGAGAATTGTGTTTTTAGAATGATTAATCGCTGATGGTAATATTGTGGAATATAAAAGGTTCCCCAGTAACAATAAAGAGTACGCATATATATCGCGGTTATAATAAAGTTGTTTCGGATGAAAAGTCGGAGTTGACTTGCTGGAGCTGTGACAAAATTAGCTACTTTGGAAAGGGATTGCAAAACGATCTTCGGTAATAACAATGTCAAAGGAACTAGAACAGATACGTGTCAAACGTTTACTCAGTTTCCGAGGGTTTTTCAGGTGCATAACTATATGCATCAATCTTTTCTTCCGTAGATGAAGTGCGGTTGGTTTATCCTCTCGATTGAGGTGTTTTTAAGAATCATGATAGATTTGAACGCTGATTGTAATCTTCGAGATACAATGAGGTTTAAGATGAAATCAAGTGGCAATCTTGAAGAAATGTTTAGTTTCATATGTTATAATCAATATTTTAATTCATTTTAATTGTCCAATGTCATTAGTCCACAGTCGATAGTCCACAGTAACAGTCCAATAATTCATATATAGTTTAATATATAATATACGAATTAATTAATACGTATCGTGACCCGTGTACATGTCTCAGACTCAATCACAACTCAAAGTATATATATTATTTGAGAATCAACCTCAACCCTGTATAGCGAACTCGATCATTACAGCATATAGAGTGTCTATGGTTATTCCAAATAATATATATAGATGCGTCGATATGATATGTCAAAACCTTGTATACGTGTCCCGATATTTAAATGCGTAAATAAAAGTATTTAAATGACGATAAATAAAGTGCGTAAAATAAATAACAGAAATTAAATGACGATAAATAAAATTGCGAGAATATAAATTGAGATAAATAAATTGCAATAAATAAAATGTGATCAGTTAGCTAGGAACAGTTAGCTAGGAACAGTTAGCGTGGATTCTTAATAAAATTTTTCTCATAGTTAATTTGTTTGTTTCTAACAAATTTTATTTTGTCCAATGTTTTCTTCATTATACCACTTGTTGGATTCTGATAGGTCAAAATTCAAATATGAAATTGAATAAAAATGGTTATTCTGCGGTGAACATATACGTATATTGGTGGTTGTAAGTAGGATAGTAAATGACTGTTGAATCAGATTCGAAGAATGTACAGTCTAACTTATTAATGTGAAATCTAAATATTCCTCGGGTATTACCTACCCGTTAAAATATTTTCACCATCAACAGTTTGTACAAAAGAATTTTTAATTACAATCTTTATGAAAATATACTTACATATATATTTTCTTCAGATGTAATTATAGATTTAATGAGTTAATATAGTATTAATCTCATTTGATTTACCGTTAGAACTATAATACATAATCTATAAAATATTAGAGATTACATATTTGCCATGTCGAACGAAGATAAAATAGATAGAACGATACGTAGAACGATGATTATACTCGTGGTACAAAATGAGATGTTGAGGCATGTGATGTGGAAACTTGAGTTGTTAGCGGTACTGGTATTGATGTTGGTGGTACTGTTGGTGCCGGTGATGTTGATGAAGCTGGTACGTTTTGCACTATATTTCCCAAGGCTACAACTAGGGCGCGAAGCTCGTTGACTTCTTCTATTATACCGGGATGATTGTCGGTTCAGACGAGCAGATGAATGAGGTTTAGAATCTGAGATAGTATATGATCGTGATGAGATACTCTGGAAATGAGAGAGAAAATGGTGTCTCGAACAGGTTTGCCGGTAAACGCTTCAGGTTCATTGTCAAGAGGGCAATGTGGTGGATGAAAAGGATCACCTTCTTTTTGTCTCCAATGATTGAGGAGGCTACGAGCCCAGCCCCAATTCATCCAGAATAGATGATGGCTAATCGGTTGATCCATTTCGGTGACGCTGCTTTCGGAGCCCGAATGAAAATCCATATCGACATAACTGTCGGAATCTGAAGAATACGAACTAGATGCGGAATCCATCTTGTATAATGGGGAAAATGAATTTTTGGTATGGAATAGATTATAGGAGTTAGATTTGGTACTCTTCAATACATAATTTACATATGTATATATAATACCAAAATCCCGTAATTTACGGAGAATCTTTGAAAAGATATCAGTCAAAGTTCGCAATAACAGATATGCTAAGATAAGAATTCGTCTATACACTATCAATGCAGTAAATGCAGTAAAACGTATCTAGACTTATGAATGATAAGCAGGTAATTTCCTAAGGATGATAAGCAGATGATTTCCGACTAGAAATGATAAGAAAAACTTTTGACATGTAGACAGGTCGAAGTCCAGACTCATTAATGCATCCTAACAACTACTAGTTAGACACACTAATGCAAGACCTGGTTCGCTACGACCACCGCTCTGATACCAACTGAAAGGACCCGTTCATATACATTATAAACGATTCACAATAGTTGATTACATCGCGAGGTATTTGACCTCTATATGATACATTTTACAAACATTGCATTCGTTTTTAAAAGACAAACTTTCTTTACAACAAAAATTGACGATATGCACACCATTTCATAATATATCCAACTATAATTGACTTAATAATAATCTTGATGAACTCAATGACTCGAATGCAACGTCTTTAAAAATATGCCATGAATGACTCCAAGTAATATCCTTAAAGTGAGCTAATGCACAGCGGAAGATATCTTTAATACCTGAGAATAAACATGCATTAAAGTGTCAACCAAAAGGTTGGTGAGTTCATAGGTTTATCATAACAATCATTTCAATATATTAATAGACCACAAGATTTCCGTTTATAAATATATGTACACTCGCAAGTGTATAAAAGTATTCTATAAGTTGTAGGCACCCGGTAACAAGCCTTAACGTTCATGTTTTACCCTCTGAAGTACACCAGATCAGGTGTGTTTAAAATAACCTCGAAGTACTAAAGCATCCCATAGTCAGGATGGGGTTTGTCAGGCCCAATACATCTATCTTTAGGATTCGCGCCTACCGTACATAGACAAGTAGTTTAATGTTACCAAGCTAAGGGTATATTTCTGGTTTAAACCCACGTAGAATTAGTTTTAGTACTTGTGCCTATTTCGTAAAACATTTATAAAAACAGCGCATGTATTCTCAGTCCCAAAAATATATATAAAAGGGAGCAAATGAAACTCACTTTTTCCTTGAAGGTATTTAATTCAACTTGGTCTCCGATAGATATCACGAACCTAACCATATATATAATATATCAAAATATTTTCTTTTTTAAGTAATCGTTACATATATATACTATTAATACTTTTAATATTTTCTTAGTCCGTAGTTAGCAGTCCGATGTTAGTGGTCCACAATTAGTTGCTTAAATAAAATAAATAAAGACCCCATCGTATTCGTATTGATCAGAATTAATCTCGACCCATGGTACCATGTTGTCAAATGACGTGTTGCGTACATAAAGTACCGTGTTGTCAAATGACGTGTTGCGTACAATCATGAGGTCTTATGATTAATCTTCTCGTGTTGTTTACGGGTGGTCCTGAAATATATAAAATCAAATCATAAGTAATTATATATAAAATATCATATTAATTAGAAAAGATATGATTAATTTACTTTTTCTCCAAATATTTTCGTAGCTAAACTAGCTTCGGATACTCAATCTTGTTTTAGTCGTAGATTCTTCATTACAACTCCGTTTTTGTTGGTTCAACTTGCTACTTCCTTGGATCGAGTCAAATTTTAAGAATATGAACTGAAGATACCTTAGTTTGTATTCAAAATCATAGGTTATAGGTCAAACTTTGGTGAAACTTATGAAAGTGATCATTTTCCATCATAAAAACAACATTTAATGATTATTTTTCTAAAAATACTTACACTTTGAGTTAAACCATGAAATTTTTATGTGTTAACATATTCATAAGAAATATCATTTTTCCAGAACATAAACTCCCAATTCAAAGTTCAAGATGGTTTTTAATTATCCAACCCAAAACAGCCCCCGGTTGCACTCCGACGACGTAGATTCAGTTTTTAAGATGTTCTTTGTAAAACCAAGTTATATCTTGTTAGGTTAGAATATCATTATGATATATTACAGGTCTTGAAGTGTTTTAAAAGTCAAGTTAGAAGGATCTATTTAGTTTGCGAACAAGTTTGAAATCATTCAAACTATGTTCTTGTTGTTAAAATTTTATACCACAAAATAAGATAGCTATATGAATATGAATTGAATAAGATTATGAACAAGGTTACTACCTCAAGTTACTTGGACAAAGTTACTACAAAATATAAGAAATAATCTTGGAATCAAAGAGTGGTGGAGTTAGATCAAAAGGTTGGAAGTAAACTTCTTCAAATGGGTGGTTATTTTGATATGTTCTTGAAAGAGTTTTCTTATGGTGTTTAAGGCTTGTAATTGAAGCTAAATGATGGGGAAAATGCTTAGAGATGATCAAGTATGAAGTTAGGAGTATTTTGAGAGAGAAATGAGGGTGTAGGTATGAGAAAATGGAGTGAAGAAATGGTGTTCATTTATAAAAACGTTTTTAGTTTATAAAGAAAGAAAAGGATACCTAATTTTGTTTTCTTACTAATAATTCATACTACTTGACAAATCCTAGTTACCTCATATCTAGGGCAGTAATAATGTTGATTAGGATGTTGATTTGATGTGTATATACCAATAGTAAATATGTATAGAAGCTGGGTATGACATGGGTACATATACCCTAGATATACGTATAGAAATCTTGAGGAAACGGAACGAGAATTCAAATATAGCTATCTTTTGTGAATATACTTATATTGTTTTATGTATTTAAGTCCTTAAAAAGTGATTAAATACTTTATATATACGATACGTGTATAAGCATTATATATTATAAGTATATATATCAAAGAATGTTACGTATAGTTATCGTTTTGAAAACTTAAGTTAGTAGTTTCAAAATATACTTATAACTCATTATCATTAGTACACAATGAGATGTTAAACCATCCTTAGATCATGTTAAATGTATATAAATACATATATATACACAAACGTATAATTATCATATGTTATATAGTTCGTGATATCATCGGTCATATTGGACGGTCAAACGTTGTGTAAAACTCTTTTCAAAAACACAAGTCTCAACAATTTGGATTGCTTATCATGTTGGTATGGTTTAATTTATGTAAATATTAATCTCATAAGTATAATTTGGTCGGAAAATTCCGGGTCATTACATTTAACATCTCATTGTGTACTAATGACAATGAGTTATAAGTATATTTTGAAACTACTAACTTAAGTTTTCAAAACGATAACTATACGTAACATTCTTTGATATATATACTTATAATCTATAATGCTTATACATGTATCGTATATATAATGTATTTAATCACTTTCTAAGGACTTAGATACATAAAACAATATGAGTATATTCACAAAAGATAGCTATATTTGAATTCTCGTTCCGTTTCCTCAAGATTTCTATACGTATATCTAGGGTATATGTACCCGTACCATACTCAGCTTCTATACGTATTTACTGTGACAACCCGGAAATTTCCAACTAAATTTAAACTTTAATCTTTATATGTTTCCGACACAATAAGCAATATTTGTTAAGTTAAATTTCAAGAATTTTAAACTATGTTCATACATTCATTCAACTTCGACCAAGTTCCAACGATTCACGAACCATTAAACGAATATGATTATATATGTATATGTGTATATATATTATAACTTGAAACGTAAATGAAATATTATATTAAATACTTTATATGATTGTATCTGTTTCAAAATGTTTATCAATGGAATTAGAAGATAAGATCAACTGATTGAATTATCAGATATATTAAATTATGATTACAAGTCTCTGTTGAAAGGCCCACGTTGATTTGAGAAATCATTCCATTTTAACAATATTCGGAAAATGGTAAAGTAATTTATAAATAAGAACAAATTGTCAATCATTGAGAACTAGACAAAGGATAGTGGAAGATTGAATCTCATAAAGACTCGATTGATCTATTTAGTTTCAAACGTACAAAAACGTTTTCAGTTTAAAAAGAACTTTATTATTAAAACGTATATAACTTTTATAAATATCTAGAACCACTTTTGACAACTCATTACTTAACTAGTATGATAAAGATAACGATATTTATATTTTATTTTATTAAATATATATAACGATTTAAATTAATATTATATATATTTATACGCGTATAATACGTACATAGTTTTATACTTTTACTATACTTAAACTTTACCTTTACTTTATTTTTACTTTACTTTAACTTTAATAATTCACTTTAATAATTCATACTTTAATAATTCACTTTAATAATTCATACTTTAATAATTCACTTTAATAATTCATACTTTAATAATTCACTTTAATAATTCATACTTTAATAATTCATTTTAATAATTCAAAAATCTATTATAAATAGAATTCAATAGGTTTCATTATTTCATAGAAACTTGAAAATATTTTTCTCTAAACTCTCTCAATCGATTTACATATATATATTTACTCCGTATTATTTCAAGATATTATTAGTATACATAAAATATTACGACGGAGTGTTGTCTGAGTGATTTCGAAATTGTTTTTCGAGTAGGATAGGATTAAGGAAATTATGGGTTATAGCTATAGAGGTGATTGAGTATGGTTCATGGGTATGCTCGTGAGGTCAATATAGTGTTTATCATTTCCGTTGCGTCTACGTACCTTTCCTGCAATATTGAATCTCAATATTGATACGTGAGTACTCATAATTTAACTTCTACATACTAATAGTGTATCCTTGACTAGTGCTCGAGTATTTAGGATTATGCATGCTTGTACTTTTGATATTGCCCTTAGACAGGTTAGGTTGAATCTTGAATTAGTTACACTTGCGGTTGAGATAAGGTATAAGATATGCATGTCCTTGGAAAGCTAGCGAAAAATTAAGAACTTTTCCTTTAGATATCGAATGGTTTCGATGAACGGATTAGAAGTTATAATCAATTGAATTTTCGATATTTTTATTAAAAATGATTATTATTATCGTCGTTTTTATCGTCGTTCTAGTTTTATCTTATTATTATCATTATTATTATCTTTATCAATAAAAGGGATTTATCATTAAAAATTGTTTTCTTTATTACTATCGTTATTATCGTTAAAGTTATAATTAGTATTATTATTATTATCCCATTATCATTATCATTATTATTATTATTATTATTATTATTATTATTATTAGTATTATTATTATTATTATTATTATTATTATTATTATCATTATTAATATATATATAAATATCATTATTTAAAAATGGTTATTGTTATTGTTATTATTATTATTACTATATTATCATTAAGATAATTATTAGTATTATCGTTAATAATATTATAGTAACTATCATTATTAATATTAGTGCAATTAAAACAAATAAGTGTAACACCTAAATATTTTGATTACTATTATTATCATTATTATGAACACGATATAAAAGACGATTAAAAGCTGTTAAACGAAACGATTAGGAAATAATGAGTAAGAGTATCATGATGAAATTAAAATATTATAAGATATTAATTTAGATAAAATTATCGTTCTTATTATTTTTATCATTACTATTATTATTAAAAGTATCGTTAGTATTAAAACTATCATTTTAACAAAAATTATCATTTTAATAGAAATGTCATTGTTACTATAAAATATCATTATTATTATTATTTTAAAGAGAATTATTATTTTAAAGATAATATTAAAAATTATCGTAAATATTAAAGTTATCATAATTAGAATTATCGTTTTATCATAATGTCATCTTAGTAATTATAAATATTGATATTTTTATAATAATAATTATTATTACAAAATAATACAACTTTTACTTACTATCATTTATAGATATTATTTTATCAAATAAATATGTGATACAAACATATTTTACTACGTGTAATAACTTACTTTAATAATACCTATCATATTATCTTTATGATATTAAATGAACTCTATAAATTTTATTACTTAATATATATAAAAGTATATTTGATTATATAAATTTAATATAAAATTTTATTTATTAATAAATAAATTATATTATTTACTCTAATAAATCTTTTTAAAATATTTAAAAATATAAAACGACGATATTTAAACTATATATTAATCATGTATAGATTTTTAGAAATTATTTTGAGTCAAATTTACTTTTGTTGACTTTTGCATATTAGTCTCGAGCATTAGGATTGTGGTACACTATGACTTGACCTAATTTGTTAGACAAATATTGACCAACATATAAATATATATAATTAATTTAGGTTCGTGAATCCGAGGCCAACCTTGCACTTGTTCAATGACGTTATATGTATTTTTACTACGAAATACAGTATGGTGAGTTTCATTTGCCTTTTTACCCTTTATATTTTTGGGCTGAGAATACATGCGCAACTTTTATAAATATTTTACGAAATAGACACAAGTACGTGAAACTACATTCTATGGTTGAATTATCGAAATCGAATATGCCCCTTTTTATTAAGTCTGGTAATCTAAGAATTAGGGAACAGACACTCTAATTGACGCGAATCCTAAAGATAGATCTATTGGGCCTAACAAACCCCATCCAAAGTACCGGATGCTTTAGTACTTTGAAATTTATATCATGTCCGAAGGAGGATCCCGGAATGATAGGGGATATTCTTATATGTATCTAGTTAATGTCGGTTACCAGGTGTTCACCATATGAATGATTATTTTTGTCTCTATGCATGGGACGTATATTTATGAGAACTGAAAATGAAATTCTTGTGGTCTATTAAAATGATGGAAATAAATGATTATGATAAACTAATGAACTCACCAACCTTTTGGTTGACACTTTAAAGCATGTTTATTCTCAGGTGTTAAAGAAATCTTCCGCTGTGCATTTGCTCATTTTAAAGATATTACTTGGAGTCTTTCATAGCATATTTTGAAGAACGTTGCATTCGAGTCATTGAGTTCATCAAAGATTATTATTAAATCAATTTATAGTTGGATAGTGGATATTATGAAATGGTATGCATGCCTGTCAATTTTCGATGTAAAGAAAGTTTGTCTTTTAAAAACGAATGCAATGTTTGTAAAATGTATCATATAGAGGTCAAATACCTCGCAATGTAATCAACTATTGTGAATCGTTTATAATGTATATGAACGGGTCCTTTCAGTTGGTATCAGAGCGGTGGTCTTAGCGAACCAGGTCTGCATTAGTGTGTCTAACTGATAAGTCGATAGGATGCATTAGTGAGTCTGGACTTCGACCGTATCTGCATGTCAAAAGTTTTGCTTATCATTTTGTGTCGAAAATTAACTACTTATCATCCTCAGAAAATTACCTGCTTATCATTTTTAGTCTAAGACACGTCTTGCTGTATTGATTGCATGAATAGTGTATAGACAAAAATTCATATCTTAGCATATCTGCTAAATCATATCTTATCGTATCTGTTACTTTAAACTTTGCCTGACATATCCCGCAAAGTCCTCCGTAATCTACGAAATCTTTTGATCTATATATATATATATATATATATTCTATGTAATTAGAATACCATCCGTTAGCCAAAATCATTTCATATCGAAAAAAAAAATCCTTTATCCAATCGTACGAAATGGAATTCGTCATCAGTTCAAGTCACTCAGATTCCGAAATGGAATCGCATTCAAGCTCCGAAAGTAGTGTGACCGGAATAGATCAACCAATCAGTCATCACCTATTCTGGATGAATTGGGGATGGGTTCGTAGCCTCCTCAATCATTGGAGACAAGAAGAAGGTGATCCCTTCCATCCACCACATTGCCCTCTTGATGAAGAACCTGAAGCACTTACCGGCGAACCTGTCCGAAACACCATTTTCTCGCTCATTTCCAGAGTATCTCGTCACGATTATATATTACATCAAATTTTAGATTTTATTTATCCGCTCGTCCGAACCGACAATCACCCCGGTGTAATAGAAGAAGTCAACGAGCTTCGCGCTCGGGTAGTGGCTTTGGAGAACATGGTGCAGAGATTACAAACACCAGCAGCAGCATCAGCAGCATAACCAGTACCACCATCATCAACACCAACAGTACCATTACCACCTCCAACCACAACCGCGTCGTAAACCTCAACTTCACAATCTGTCCCACGAGCATCAACGTCATACGCACCATAGATACCAAGGAGTACCAACAACAATAACTGACGAAGTATTAATTCATAACTTCATTGGAGAAACATTCCGCGGCGATTATGTAATCTCTAAAGTCTTAGAGATTATCTAATCTAGCCCTAACCATAAATCAGTTAAGCGAACCAAAATGATGGAAGGAAGAGTAGAAACCCTGACAAAAATGGTGTGTGATTAACAAGCTAAACTTGCTTTACCAACAACATCAATAGTACCATCAGTGTTACCAGCATCGTCAGTACAGTCAACATCCGAATCAACAACACCGATAACATCACAAACTCCGTCAGTTCAAGAATCACTGTGGACATCATTACGAATCAATAACGTTTATATTGTATCAACGAGTTATGAAGAATTAACTCATTTCCTCTGAAGAAATTATATGTATATATATATATATATATATATATATATATATATATATATATATATATATATATATATATTGAAATAAATCTTTCAGTGCTAAGCTATTGTGTGTGAATCTTAACTACTCGGTTAATTCATATTACAAATATGCAATAATGTACGTCCTTCGGCCGCAACTTAACCAGCGTTAACTACAATCTCTGTCGCAATTCAACAAATTCCAATTCATAATAAATCAAGTATATATTTGATTTTACACTTTCATCATCAATGTACCCGAAACTTTTCAGATAACATCATTCGTACTTTGCGAAATTCACAAGAATTCCACGAACCGAACACCATACATCAACAAATAACGAAGTATTGATTCATAATTTTAATGTCATTAAAGAAATACTGCGTAAAAGTTATGTACTTTTTAAAGCCTTTAGGGATTATTCAATTCTAGTTGCAACCGTAAATTAAATGAGTTTAATTTAACATTAACTCATTAAATCTATGTTACATCTGAAGAAAATATACATATATATATTTTCATAAAGACTGTAATAAAATTCTTTTGTACAAAATATTAATTGTGAATTTTTTTTTTAACGGGTAGGTAATACCCGAGAGATATATAAATTCACAATTAATATGTTACATTCTTCGAATCTGATTCAGCAAATCATCCATTATACTCCCTACTTTCACAACAATATACATTCTTTTATAGAAATCAAAACAACCATACTCATTCAAAATTTAATTACATATTCTGATTTTGAAATCTCAAAATTTAACTTGAGATATGACCAAAATCATCACTCTTAGATCCTTACATCTTTCACAAGCTATATTTTGACTTCAAAACTGTGTTAGAACATCAAATGTATGTTAACGATTACAATCTGTGTTCAAACCCTTCGAAAATTTCTGAAGACACTTCGAATGATGAGCAATCGAGATGATGATCCAACCACATGTTACCCACAGTTATGTACCCGAAAAACTCTTGAAACCAAAGTAAAAGTTTAAACAACGTATCCGCGTCAGATTCTTTGGCATTTATTAGCAAAAATAACTTTGCGACTCCTATTCAAAGTAGCCAGTTTTGTCACAGCTCCAGCAAGTCAACTTCGAATTTTCAGTCAGACTAACCTTATTATAACCTTGAGATATACACCATCGTTACCAGGGAACCTTTTACATTCCACCATATTATTAGCAGATGTACCAACAACTTCATTACCCTTTGACTTTAGCCTCTCCAAAAAGTCATCATAATTATTCATTGAAACCCCATCATTTACTCATTCGCATCTTGTAATGAGAATTGCCATACGAATCATTGGGAATTAGCAATCAGTATTTTGAAATCTTGCAGCATGTCTGCGCCAACAGTTACATGTGTATATATAACGTCTATCTTCTGGACTTAATTTGAATGTGAAGTTTCTGAAAAACACTCCGAACTACGAATTGGTTCTCCGAAAATGGAAAAAATGCTGATGAAGCAGCAAAAACTATAAACGACTTTAAATGGTAAAAGCTGGATGATAATGATGAAGTGTGCTGGCAAAGCGCAGAAAAAGAGAAGTTTTGGAACTGGAAAACGGATTGAGCAAAGTAGGAAGGAGGCTGTGGACAAATTACAAAGACTGAACCTTGACTTTAAAGGATCCAAATGATTCAGTACCTGCTGAAGTCATTAACGAATACCTTGCTCCTGACTCTAAACCCCTGCGGACAATATTCTTCATCATCCTCTGATATTAGAAATTCTAAAATATCATCATATCTTTCATTATAAATATCCTTCATATTTCTGAAGATATTTTCTTAATTCTTCTTATTTGAAATCATTTACCTCTTCGCGCTATCTGTATTACATCATAAAAGAAACTATTTTAGTTTCTAAATTCTGAAAGATTCAAGTTTAAAATAGGAATATTTTGAAGTAGTGTTGAGAACTGAAGCATGAATTAGTATAATATAATGACACTTGATCAATGTGATTATATTACAGTAAGTCATGCTGAGTTTCTAAATGGAACGTGATGATTCACAGATCATAACATCATCATGTGCCATGTTATACGACTCTTGTATTCTATTTAACCTCTAAAATATCAAAAAAATATTTCTTGATGATTCGGCCTTTTCCAAGGTATTCTAGTAATTTGACAAGTCAAGATCGTGTCATCACAATTTCCTTCCTAGAACATTAACAATGTTCATTCCGAAATTCATATCTGTGAATTCTGGACCATTACAAGCGGTGCTTAATCGCAAGAAGAAGAAACGAAAGGACAAAACTCCGAAATAGAAATTGGGGTATAAATTGCAGCAAATAAAAGAGAGCATTAACTGTGAATGATAATGATTATAGAAGACAGAAGCAGAGACTTTGAAATATAAGGGAACATATAAAGCTCAACGACAAACCAGAAATTATAAACCATATATCGATGCATATAGCAATATAAAGACACGGGAGAACTAGAAACACTATAAACCCAAGAGTATAGTAGAAGTAAATAGATTCTTCCGGCGGTAGATGAAAAAGAAGAATGACCGATATGAAAGTTAGAAGTATATCGAGAATCAGAGCTGGATGGAGCATATTGATGAATACTTTAAAATATGAGTTGAGGGGGAAAGAATAGAAGTTGATGAAACATGACTAGGAACTTAGAAATCAACAGATTTAACTCACACAATAGCAGAATAAGTGAATCAAACCCTCTAGTGAATAGCTTAAGTTTTTTTTGATTAATTTAGTCAAACCACAACTAAATCAAGTGTGATTAGATCAACACCTAGAGCTATTATTCACCACATGGGTGATTTGGACTGAGAGAGAATCGGAGGAGCTCACTAGATCTGAGTGTGTTTAACAAATAAGAGGCTTAACCTAAAATGAAGAACATAAGACTTTATATACCCCTGCTGTTGACTCACCCATACGATTCATTCATCACACGTACGAGTTGGCTTCATCAGCCGTACGGGTGATCACTCACTCGTGTCTTCTCATTTAGGTTGTAATTGTGACTTAGCTCAGCATCAACCGTGCGTATGAGCCTGTCAACCGTACTAGTGGGGCTTCACTCGTACGTCTGACTAAGTCTAACATAGTCAAACATCTAAATCTCGTTCCTTCAGTTCCTGTAACCACATACAAACACAGGATAATAATGAGCAATCATGGTGGCCTGTAAACTGTTGTACCTGCAATGGACGTGGGTAGATGTCTAGGGACTTGCATAAAATGCATCAACAGAAGGTGTGAGTTGTAAGGAAACGAAGGAGGTGAATTTATAAGAAAATCTCCGACAGAATAATTAAAATGGACGATCGCATTTAAAGCGGATCCTAATTTCCTTGATTACCGGAGAGTCAAATCTTATTAAGAAGATTTTCTTCAAATCCCTTGAAATCTGGGAATCAATCATATCTACGTCAAATGATAAGATGAATCTACACTTACTCATTTCACTCTTCTATGTTAGCTTCATTCGTACTCTTCATATAAATGGATTGTTTATCCAAATTATTCGCTGATGATAAAACTCTAATTTTCAGCCCGTATGTATCATGAAAACATACTTATTATCATTCACGACCTTTCCACTTAAATTTCGGGACGAAATTTCTTTAACGGGTAGGTACTGTGACAACCCGGAAATTTCCAACTAAATTTAAACTTTAATCTTTATATGTTTCCGACACAATAAGCAATATTTGTTAAGTTAAATTTCAAGAATTTTAAACTATGTTCATACATTCATTCAACTTCGACCAAGTTCCAACGATTCACGAACCATTAAACGAATATGATTATATATGTATATGTGTATATATATTATAACTTGAAACGTAAATGAAATATTATATTAAATACTTTATATGATTGTATCTGTTTCAAAATGTTTATCAATGGAATTAGAAGATAAGATCAACTGATTGAATTATCAGATATATTAAATTATGATTACAAGTCTCTGTTGAAAGGCCCACGTTGATTTGAGAAATCATTCCATTTTAACAATATTCGGAAAATGGTAAAGTAATTTATAAATAAGAACAAATTGTCAATCATTGAGAACTAGACAAAGGATAGTGGAAGATTGAATCTCATAAAGACTCGATTGATCTATTTAGTTTCAAACGTACAAAAACGTTTTCAGTTTAAAAAGAACTTTATTATTAAAACGTATATAACTTTTATAAATATCTAGAACCACTTTTGACAACTCATTACTTAACTAGTATGATAAAGATAACGATATTTATATTTTATTTTATTAAATATATATAACGATTTAAATTAATATTATATATATTTATACGCGTATAATACGTACATAGTTTTATACTTTTACTATACTTAAACTTTACCTTTACTTTATTTTTACTTTACTTTAACTTTAATAATTCACTTTAATAATTCATACTTTAATAATTCACTTTAATAATTCATACTTTAATAATTCACTTTAATAATTCATACTTTAATAATTCACTTTAATAATTCATACTTTAATAATTCATTTTAATAATTCAAAAATCTATTATAAATAAAATTCAATAGGTTTCATTATTTCATAGAAACTTGAAAATATTTTTCTCTAAACTCTCTCAATCGATTTACATATATATATTTACTCCGTATTATTTCAAGATATTATTAGTATACATAAAATATTACGACGGAGTGTTGTCTGAGTGATTTCGAAATTGTTTTTCGAGTAGGATAGGATTAAGGAAATTATGGGTTATAGCTATAGAGGTGATTGAGTATGGTTCATGGGTATGCTCGTGAGGTCAATATAGTGTTTATCATTTCCGTTGCGTCTACGTACCTTTCCTGCAATATTGAATCTCAATATTGATACGTGAGTACTCATAATTTAACTTCTACATACTAATAGTGTATCCTTGACTAGTGCTCGAGTATTTAGGATTATGCATGCTTGTACTTTTGATATTGCCCTTAGACAGGTTAGGTTGAATCTTGAATTAGTTACACTTGCGGTTGAGATAAGGTATAAGATATGCATGTCCTTGGAAAGCTAGCGAAAAATTAAGAACTTTTCCTTTAGATATCGAATGGTTTCGATGAACGGATTAGAAGTTATAATCAATTGAATTTTCGATATTTTTATTAAAAATGATTATTATTATCGTCGTTTTTATCGTCGTTCTAGTTTTATCTTATTATTATCATTATTATTATCTTTATCAATAAAAGGGATTTATCATTAAAAATTGTTTTCTTTATTACTATCGTTATTATCGTTAAAGTTATAATTAGTATTATTATTATTATCCCATTATCATTATCATTATTATTATTATTATTATTATTAGTATTATTATTATTATTATTATTATTATTATTATTATTATCATTATTAATATATATATAAATATCATTATTTAAAAATGGTTATTGTTATTGTTATTATTATTATTACTATATTATCATTAAGATAATTATTAGTATTATCGTTAATAATATTATAGTAACTATCATTATTAATATTAGTGCAATTAAAACAAATAATTGTAACACCTAAATATTTTGATTACTATTATTATCATTATTATGAACACGATATAAAAGACGATTAAAAGCTGTTAAACGAAACGATTAGGAAATAATGAGTAAGAGTATCATGATGAAATTAAAATATTATAAGATATTAATTTAGATAAAATTATCGTTCTTATTATTTTTATCATTACTATTATTATTAAAAGTATCGTTAGTATTAAAACTATCATTTTAACAAAAATTATCATTTTAATAGAAATGTCATTGTTACTATAAAATATCATTATTATTATTATTTTAAATAGAATTATTATTTTAAAGATAATATTAAAAATTATCGTAAATATTAAAGTTATCATAATTAGAATTATCGTTTTATCATAATGTCATCTTAGTAATTATAAATATTGATATTTTTATAATAATAATTATTATTACAAAATAATACAACTTTTACTTACTATCATTTATAGATATTATTTTATCAAATAAATATGTGATACAAACATATTTTACTACGTGTAATAACTTACTTTAATAATACCTATCATATTATCTTTATGATATTAAATGAACTCTATAAATTTTATTACTTAATATATATAAAAGTATATTTGATTATATAAATTTAATATAAAATTTTATTTATTAATAAATAAATTATATTATTTACTCTAATAAATCTTTTTAAAATATTTAAAAATATAAAACGACGATATTTAAACTATATATTAATCATGTATAGATTTTTAGAAATTATTTTGAGTCAAATTTACTTTTGTTGACTTTTGCATATTAGTCTCGAGCATTAGGATTGTGGTACACTATGACTTGACCTAATTTGTTAGACAAATATTGACCAACATATAAATATATATAATTAATTTAGGTTCGTGAATCCGAGGCCAACCTTGCACTTGTTCAATGACGTTATATGTATTTTTACTACGAAATACAGTATGGTGAGTTTCATTTGCCTTTTTACCCTTTATATTTTTGGGCTGAGAATACATGCGCAACTTTTATAAATATTTTACGAAATAGACACAAGTACGTGAAACTACATTCTATGGTTGAATTATCGAAATCGAATATGCCCCTTTTTATTAAGTCTGGTAATCTAAGAATTAGGGAACAGACACTCTAATTGACGCGAATCCTAAAGATAGATCTATTGGGCCTAACAAACCCCATCCAAAGTACCGGATGCTTTAGTACTTCGAAATTTATATCATGTCCGAAGGAGGATCCCGGAATGATAGGGGATATTCTTATATGTATCTAGTTAATGTCGGTTACCAGGTGTTCACCATATGAATGATTATTTTTGTCTCTATGCATGGGACGTATATTTATGAGAACTGAAAATGAAATTCTTGTGGTCTATTAAAATGATGGAAATAAATGATTATGATAAACTAATGAACTCACCAACCTTTTGGTTGACACTTTAAAGCATGTTTATTCTCAGGTGTTAAAGAAATCTTCCGCTGTGCATTTGCTCATTTTAAAGATATTACTTGGAGTCTTTCATAGCATATTTTGAAGAACGTTGCATTCGAGTCATTGAGTTCATCAAAGATTATTATTAAATCAATTTATAGTTGGATAGTGGATATTATGAAATGGTATGCATGCCTGTCAATTTTCGATGTAAAGAAAGTTTGTCTTTTAAAAACGAATGCAATGTTTGTAAAATGTATCATATAGAGGTCAAATACCTCGCAATGTAATCAACTATTGTGAATCGTTTATAATGTATATGAACGGGTCCTTTCATTTACTATTGGTATATACACATCAAATCAACATCCTAATCAACATTATTACTGCCCTAGATATGAGGTAACTAGAATTTGTCAAGTAGTATGAATTATTAGTAAGAAAACAAAATTAGGAATCCTTTTCTTTCTTTATAAACTAAAAACGTTTTTATAAATGAACACCATTTCTTCACTCCATTTTCTTATACCTACACCCTCATTTCTCTCTAAAAATACTCCTAACTTCATACTTGATCATCTCCAAGCATTTTCCCCATCATTTAGCTTCAATTACAAGCCTTAAATACCATAAGAAAACTCTTTCAAGAACATATCAAAATAACCACCCATTTGAAGAAGATTACTTCCAACCTTTTGATCTAACTCCACCACTCTTTGATTCCAAGATTATTTCTTATATTTTGCAGTAACTTTGTCCAAGTAACTTGAGGTAGTAACCTTGTTCATAATCTTATTCAATTCATATTCATATAGCTATCTTATTTTGTGGTATAAAATTTTAATAACAAGAACATAGTTTGAATGATTTCAAACTTGTTCGCAAACTAAATAGATCCTTCTAAATTTACTTTTAAAACACTTCAAGACCTGTAATATATCATAATAATATGCTAACCTAACAAGATATAACTTGGTTTTACAAAGAACATCTTAAAACTGAATCTACGTCGTCGGAGTGCAACCGGGGGCTGTTTTGGGTTGGATAATTAAAAACCATCTTCAACTTTGAATTGGAAGTTCATGTTCTGGAAAAATGATATTTCTTATGAATATGTTAACACATAAAAATTTCATGGTTTAACTCAAAGTGTAAGTATTTTTTGAAAAATGATCATTAAATGTTGTTTTTATGATGGAAAATGATCACTTTCATAAGTTTCACCAAAGTTTGACCTATAACCTATGATTTTGAATACAAACTAAGGTATTTTCAGTTCATATTCTTAAAATTTGACTCGATCCAAGGAAGTGGCAAGTTGAACCAACAAAAACGGAGTTGTAATGAAGAAACTACGACTAAAACAAGATTGGGTATCCGAAGCTAGTTTAGCTATGAAAATATTTGGAGAAAAAGTAAATTAATCATATCTTTTCTAATTAATATGATATTTTATATATAATTACTTATGATTTGATTTTATATATTTCAGGACCACCCGTAAACAACACGAGAAGATTAATCATAAGACCTCATGATTGTACGCAACACGTCATTTGACAACATGGTACTTTATGTACGCAACACGTCATTTGACAACATGGTACCATGGGTCGAGATTAATTCTGATCAATACGAATACGATGGGGTCTTTATTTATTTTATTTAAGCAACTAATTGTGGACCACTAACATCGGACTGCTAACTACGGACTAAGAAAATATTAAAAGTATTAAAAGTATATATATATGTAACGATTACTTAAAAAGAAAATATGTTGATATATTATATATATGGTTAGGTTTGTGATATTTATCAGAGACCAAGTCGAATTAAATACCTTCAAGACAAAAGTGAGTTTCATTTGCTCCCTTTTTAATTGCTTTTGCAATATATATTTTTGGGCTGAGAATACATGCGCTGCTTTTATAAATGTTTACAAAATAGACACAAGTACTTAAAAATATATTCTACGTTGAGTTGTACCACTGGCATATTTCCCTGTAGCTTGGTAACTACTATTTACATGGGTATTGTAAACGCGAATCCTGTTGATAGATCTATCGGGCCTGACAACCCCAACCGGACTTGATTAAATGTTAAGTATGGTTACCAAGTGCTCAACCACTTAGAATGCTTTACATACACTTGCAAGTGTATTATGTTTATGATTATGAAATCTTGTGGTCTATTAACATATTTAAATGATTGTTATGATAAACCTATGAACTCACCAACCTTTTAGTTGACACTTTAAAGCATGTTTATTCTCAGGTACGAATTAAGTCTTCCGCTGTGCATTTGCTCAATATAAGGACATTACTTGGAGCCGATCATCGCAATGGGACCAAATGTTGATGACTTCGTCCAGGTGGATTAGGACGGGTCCTTTCAGCTTCGGTTTCAATGACCAAAAACCAACACCACAAACACCATTCTGTACTAACACCTACGGCTACAAACCATCGAATCACCAAACACCTAACTACTATCATTCAATCACCAATAACCACTGCCATTTTCAACTACCCATAACCGCCACCATCACCACCAAGCTGCTATGATCTTGTTTCATTCGAAGACCTTCATCATCATTATACCTGCAACATAACCAAGCACATTGCAACTAATATAGTACGTCTCCTATTTCTGATGGGAACAAAACAACAGACCATCCTTAATCACCATCATACATATCTTTCTACATCTTTAATTTACATATATATATATATATTATATACATGAGAAACACTTAAAGAAATCAAAAGATACCTCTTCCACAACCACCTTACACCACCACGATCACCATTCCATCATCACTTAGACTGCTACTGCTAATTGTGGCTTCTGCTTTAGTCCACCAACACCATTATAATTCATCATCAAACCTGCAAAACCCACGAAAACCCATCACCAACTAGTTAAGTAAAATAATTACTAAAATGATGACATGTTTCTGTTTTGTGCAATAGCTTCTGCATACCATTATGTACTACAATTCAACTGCTAATTAAATTCTATTTCAACCCAAACCAGACCCAAAACAAACCACCCAAAATCATTTAGTTGCTGCTAATGATGCTACTGCTATGCTACAATTCGGTTTTTATTTTTTTTCTTTTTCTTGATAACTGCTACTACTTCTGATATTTTCCTGTTTCCATTTTATTTAATCCAACCATGACAAATCATCACCCACCACCCTCCATCACCATGACAACTTCAAAACATCACCGAAATTCTTTTTACACTCAATCAAATCAAACCAGTACAATTTAACAAAAGAAAAACCAATTACTCCAATTTTTATTTTATTATTATTATTATTTTTTCTTATGAATCAAACAGATAGATTTCATTGAAATAAATCAAAATGAACTGATTTATAACTCTCGATGAATGATGATGACAAATAAAAATATTTATATATAAATAAATGAGTAAATAAATAACAAGAACATCAATTATTGTTTTGATTCTCTGATATTACTCAATAATGATAATAATCGATGATGATCAATCGATGATGATGAAAAATGATACAATACCTGTAATTATCGATTGATGATTTCTTCTCCATCTAATCTTCACTTGTTTCTCGATTTAAATCCAATCAAACTCATTATCCACTACAAATTACAATCAAAGATGGATGTAACCTTCTTCTGTTCGTTTCCTTTTGATCCGTATTGCTATCCCTCGATGACTGCTACAAACCGTCAAACCCTAGAAACCATCGGTCAGATTAATACGGTTCTATTAATACATCTGTTAACGGGTTTGAAACTGATGGGTCATTTAAAACAATTTGGGATCGGTGAGCTTCAACATGTGGGCTTGTACTTGCTGAGTGGGCCGAGATAATCTTGATCTGCAACAAATTACTCACCTTAATTATCTTAAGGTATAAATGTTACGGAGTAGTATTAATATTCTTGTTAATATTTACATCATTATTATTATTATTATTAATTATTATTATTATTATTATTATTATTATTATTATTATTATCATACAACATATATTACTTACAAAAATTTATCTAACACATATATAATACTTATGTTAATATTACAAACTATTTTGTTTTCAAAATAATATATTATTATTTATTATTAATTAAATTACATATAAGATATAAATATATTTTAATATAACCTTATATATAAATTTTAATATATCATATATGTTTTACTTAAAATACTTTAATAAGAATCCGATATATATAAATGTTAACTGTGTATTTAAAATATATAAAGTAGATATAATTAATATATTTATTAAGAGTGACATATAAATCATTAATAAAACTAGTATATCAATAATATCAACTTGTTTAAATGTTATTATAGGTTTTAATATGTATAACTGATATAGGTTCGTGAATCCGAGGCCAACCCTACACTTGTTAAATGTCATCATATGTATTTTTACTACAAAATACAATAGGTGAGTTTCATTTGCTCCCTTTTATATATATTTTTGGGACTGAGAATACATGCGTTGTTTTTATAAATGTTTTACGAAATAGGCACAAGTACTAAAACTAATTCTACGTGGGTTTAAACCAAAAATATACCCTTAGCTTGGTAACATTAAACTACTTGTCTATGTACGGTAGGCGCGAATCCTAAAGATAGATCTATTGGGCCTGACAAACCCCATCCTGACTATGAGATGCTTTAGTACTTCGAGGTTATTTTAAACACACCTGATCTGGTGTACTTCAGAGGGTAAAACATGAACGTTAAGGCTTGTTACCAGGTGCCTACAACTTATAGAATACTTTTATACACTTGCGAGTGTACATATATTTATAAACTGAAATCTTGTGGTCTATTAATATACTGAAATGATTGTTATGATAAACCTATGAACTCACCAACCTTTTGGTTGACACTTTTAAGCATGTTTATTCTCAGGTATGAAATAAATCTTCCGTTGTGCATTTGGTCATTCTAAAGATATTATATGAAGACGTACAAGGCATATTTAGGTCAGTACCTCGCAATGGGACCAGATGTTGATGACTTCGTCCAGGTGGATTAGGACGGCTCGTGACAATATGAAACCTATTAAATTAATCAAGTCTTAACAAGTTTGATTGCTTAACATGTTAGAAACACTTAATCGTGTAAATAACAATTTCATTTAATATATATAAACATGGAAAAGTTCGGGTCACTTCAGTTTGTCTCAAATATTTTTCGAAATGAGACCTCGAAAGCCATCAGTTTTGTCTTTTTTCGATTTTGACCGTTTTGAATTTCTTTCATATCCTTTTTGTATGCATGATTTAGCATGGTACATATTGTTTAAGGCCTATTAATTCCTTTACAATGTAATTATGTATAACACATATAATTTTGAATATAACGTCCTTTCATTAAACTAGCTTTTCAAATCACTAATATGCGCCGCCAAATGGAGTAACATTTGGCGGCGCATAACCTTTGGTTTCAGATTGTGCTAAAATTCAAGAGAGCACCCTAAAATGACCCTAACATCAAGACTACTGGATAGTGTCTTGACATCCAAGGTAGTTAGGATCCCGAAAAAAGACATTTTAATCATTTTAAATGTTCTCTTTGAACGTTTTCAATTTATATCGTATTATTAGTTTTGTGTATGCATGACTTAGCATGGTATATATAGTTTTAAGGCCTATTATTTCACTCGCAATGTAATTATGTATAACGCATATAATTTTGAATATGATGTAACTTCATTAAACACGCTTTTTTAAATCATTAATATGCGCCGCCAGATGGACTACCATTTGGCGGGGCATAACCTTCGGTTTCAAATTGTGCTGAAATTCTTAAGATCACCCTAAAATGGCCGAACGACCAAGACTCTCTGAACATGCTTGCCATTCGAGGTCGTCTATATTTAAAAAGATATCTTTCCTCGCAAATTCGACCACGCACCAAACTCCACCGATGGTTCGTGGCACTTGGTGTTTTGCATCTTTGGCCAAAATGTTAGATCTATTGTATCTTTTGACTCGTAGCTCCGATTTAGTCACCGTTTTTTTAAATCATATATTATTTCAGGATGTATCCGTTGGCAAACTGCCGTAGGTGGTTTGTCCCAAATATTTTTCGAAACGAGACCTCGAAAGCCTTGAATTTTGCCTTTTTATGAATTTGAATTTCTTTCATATCCTTTGTGTATGCATGACTTAGCATGGTATATATTGTTTTAAGGACTATTATTTCACTTACAATGTAATTATGTATATGTTGAGTCCCCAATGTAATTAAGGATTTAATCATGACAAAACAGTAGATATGTACACTAGAATGTTATGTGCAGCTAGTACGGGTTTGTTTATGTATAGACAGAAAATGTTGTTGTGTCGAGTGTTTAGTTTGCTGCCTAGTCTACCAGCACAAGGTAGACAGTATTCTTCAATTACCACAGGATGTGTACCCAGCAATTTAAGAATATCAAGTGACTCAGTATAGAAGAACCAGCATGACTGGAAAGCAGCTTACTACACAAGACAACTATGCTCCATTACAAGTATAGTGATTTTCTGAGTGGTCTACATCAATTGTACTATTCAACAAAAGTCAAAGTAAAAGTTAAACAGAAAAGGACACACGTCGGCGGCTGACAAGTGACCTTACAAGACCACGTGGGAATGCAGAAGTTTAACGCATGTGCAGACATGTGTTATTCTTTGTCAACGCCTAGGGAAAACAACATTCTATTTGTTTAATCAAATAGTGGTGCCAAACCAAATCGGGGTGTTCCTGCAAATATTTACCAAAGAGGAAAGAAGAGAGCACACACTCTTATGCAGTTGTCCCCATAAGTACAAACATCCTATGTACCAGTGGATAGTAGAATATTTACACGGTTAATAGGACTACTAAAAATTGATGTATTCACTATTATAACAACTAGTGGTGTGGGTTTTATTTATTAAGAGTCCAAACATGTAATAGCTTTAGATAACCTCAATAGATATAACTTAGGTGAATCTGCATCAACCAACTATCATTCCGCCAAGGATAGTTGTGATTCTTTGTAATTTTTATCAATAAAGAATAATCGTTGAAAATTACCTTTGATTCTTATTTAATTTACTTGCATAAATACTAATTAGCTTAAGCTGTTAAGATAAACTAAAGAATTATATTCAACCCCCCCCCCTCCCCTTCTACAATACTCCTGTTGTTAATCAAGGGACCAACAGTATAACACATATAATTTTGAATATAACGTCACTTCATTAAACACACTTTTTAAATCACTAATATTCTCCGCCAAATGGAGTAACATTTAGCGGTGCATAACCTTTGGTTTCAGATTGTGCTGAAATTCTCGAGATCACCATAAAATGACGCTAACATCAAGACTCCTGGATAGTGTCTTGACGTTCGAGGTCGTTAGGATGCCAAAAAAAGACAATTTACTCATTTTTAATGTTCTCTTTGAACGTTTTCAATTTATATCGTATTATTAGTTTTGGGTATGCATGACTTAGCATGGTATATATAGTTTTAAGGCCTATTATTTCACTCGCAATGTAATTATGTATAACGCATATAATTTTGAATCTAATGTCACTTCATTAAACACGCTTTTTTAAATCATTAATATGCGCTGCCAGATGGAGTATCATTTGGCGGCGCATAACCTTCGGTTTCAGTTTTTGCTGAAATTCTCAAGATCACGCTAAAATGGCCAAATGAGCAAGATTCTCTAAACGTGCTTGCCATTCGAGGTCGTCTAGATTCCTAAAAAAACATCTTTCCTCGCAAATTCGCACCACGCACCAAACACCACCGACGGTTCGTGGCGCTTGGTGTTTGTCTTTGGCCAAAATATTAGATCTATTGTATCTTTTGACTCGTAGCTCCGATTTAGTTACCATTTTTTTAATTCGTGTATGTTTTTGCGATGTATCCGTTGACAAACTGTCGTGGGCGGTTTGTCCTAAATATTTTTCGAAACGAGACCTCGAAAGCCTTGAATTTTGCCTTTTTACGATTTTGACCGTTTTGAATTTCTTTCATATCCTTTGTTTATGCATGACTTAGCATGGTACATATTGTTTTAAGGCCTATTATTTCACTTACAATGTAACTATGTATAACACATATAATTTTGAGTATAACGTCACTTCATTAAACACGCTTTTTAAATCACTAATATGCGCCGCCAAATGGAGTAACATTTGGCGGCGCATAACCTTTGGTTTTGATTATGCTGAAATTTTTAAGATCACCATAAAACGACCCTAACATCAAGACTCCTGGATTGTGTCTTGACATTCGAGGTCTTCAGGATGCCGAATAAAAACATTTTACTCATTTTTAATATTCTCTTTGAACGTTTTCAATTTATATCGTATCATTAGTTTTGTGTATGCATGACTTAGCATGGTATATATAGTTTTAAGGCCTATTATTTTACTCGCAACACAATTATGTACAACACATATAATTTTGAATCTGATGTCACTTCATTAAACACGTTTTTTTAAATCATTAATATGCATCGCCAGATGAAGTACCATTTGGCGGCGCATAACCTTTGGTTTCAGATTGTGCTGAAATTTTCAAGATCACCCTAAAACGGCCGAATGAGCAAGACTCTCTGAACGTGTTTGCCATTCGAGGTCGTCTAGATTCCTAAAAAGACATCTTTCCTCGCAAATTCGTACCATGCACCAACACCACCGACGGTTCGTGGCGCTTGGTGTTTTGTGTCTTTGGCCAAAATGTTAGATCTATTGTATCTTTTGACTCGTAGCTCCGATTTAGTCACCATTTTTTTAGATCGTGTATTATTTCGGGATGTATCCGTTGGCAAACTGCCGTAGGCGGTTTGTCCCAAATATTTCTCGAAACGAGACCTCGAAAGCCTTGAATTTTGTCTTTTTACGATTTTGAATTTCTTTCATATCCTTTGTGTATGCATGACTTAGCATGGTACATATTGTTTTAAGGCCTATTATTTCACTTACAATGTAATTATGTATATGTTGAGTCCCCAATGTAATTAAGGATTTAATCATGACAAAACAGCAGATATGTACACTAGAGTGTTATGTGCAGCCAGCACGGGTTTGTTTATGTATAGACATAAAATATTGATGTGTCGAGTGTTTAGTTTGCTACCTAGTCTACCAGCACAAGATAGACAGTATTCTTCAATTAGCACAGGATGTGTACCCAGCAATTTAAGAATATCAAATGACTCATTATAGAAGAACCATCATGACTGGAAAGCAGCTTACTACACAAGACAGCTATGCTCCATTACAAGCATAGTGGTTTTCAGAGTGGTCTACATCAATTGTACTATTCAACAGAAGTCAAAGACAAAGTTGAACAAAAAAGGACACGCGTCGGCGGCTGACAAGTGACCTTACAAGACCACGTGGGAATGCAAAAGTTTAATGCATGTGTAGACATGTGTTATTCTTTGTCAACGCCTAGGGAAAACAACATTCTATTTGTTTAATCAAATAGTGGTGCCAAACCAAATCGGGGTGTTCCTGCAAATAGCTACCAAAGAGGAAAGAAGAGAGCACGCTCTCTTATTCAGTTGTCCCCACAAGTACAGACATCCTATGTACCAGTAGACAATAGAATATTTATGTCACGACCTGAAAAATTTCGACTAATTTTGAACCAAACTCTCGATACGATTTAATATTTTTGACACGATAAGCAAAGTCTGTTCTGTTGAGTCTCAAAAGTTTTGAACTTTTTCATATATTCAATTGACCTTCGACTGTTCTCGACGATTCACGAACAACTATTTGTAAATAGATACATATATAGGTGTATATACTTGAATGTTAATTGTAAATATATTTATTTGCAAATATATATATATTTAGTTATATAATAAAACCTGATATTAAAATGTATTTATATATTTATATATAAATATAGTATATGGAAAATAAATGATTTCGAGCTTAATTAGTAAACGTCAGTAACACTCGGTTAACTTTTCGCTAGTGTTCATATAGATCTAATACGAGTTTATGAAGAATCAAAATAAAAGATAGACTGTAAATTGATTACGACGATTTTAGTCTTGATGAAAATATTTTTACCTTTTTAGTTTAAATATAAGTACTCCGTACATATTAATTGGAACAGAAAATAAATAATTAGTGAACCTTTTTTATCAGGTTTCAAACAGTTAATGAGTGATATAATTAAATATATTTAATCTAAAAATTTGGGATTTTTATGAACGTTTTATATTTTAACTGTTTAGCAATGGACACGATATAAATAGATGTCCACACAGAAAAATCCATTTAACCGATGGCTTTACTATTTTATTTTCTATTCCCACATGTCTTTAAATAAGGTTATTATATTACTTTACTGTGTTTGTTAGTATCTATTTAACTCTAGATATATATCCTAATATGCACATACACATACGCCAACATATATCCCTGCTCCTTCATGATCACAACCAACACTCAATTATTCACTTGTCTTCCTGTTTAAACCCATTTCATCATCATGAATCTGTCGCCACCATAACTCATCTAACAACACCACCCTTGTTAACTTCCGATTATATTTTTCTTCTTTCAATTATTATCATCTTGGAACAAGTTGCTAAAGATTGAAACCCACTTGTGTTGTTGTTACTATCAACTAACAAATAACCCACAACTACCATCGTATCCACCACCGATTAGCATACCCCTCTCTTGTTGTTGTCCGAGAGCATACCACAACCGACAATCATCACCACTCACCATCCTTTCTTCTCTTTCTCACGATAATCTTTCACCTCCGTCCACCATGACAACCTTCCACCATCACCGGAGCACCACCACTTCAACCACCACCTAGAAACCATCGTGAACCACCCAACAAAACCCACCTTTTTCTCTCTCTCTCTATATCTCTTCCCTCTCCTATTCCAGTATACGCTGCTACTACCACAGCTATTGTTTAGTTTCTGTTTCGGTTCCAATCACCAAGAAAGACCACCAAGATCATCCCCATAAACCTCACCATAAACCACCATTTAAAACCCACAAACACCTTAAGAGTTACGGTTGTTGTTATTTACTCCTGTTACTAATTCTTCGCTCGATCAAACACAAACCAAAACACTATCGCTAACCTGATTCACCAACCGATAGCTGACTCGCTACTACTTCCTGTTTCTGTTTCATGTTACCAACGAACAAACCCCACCTTCTTCTTCGATCCACAACTGCCACCAATCACTCTCTCTCCCTCTTCATATTTTTTTTCTTTCCTTCATTTTCTGTTGGATTCGTGAACCAGGAACTCAGCTACACTTCTATTCTGTTTCTTTCGAATACCACAACCACCCAAAAACCTACTTGAACTGTTGCATACTTCTTGTGTTTCGGTTATGAAGGCCATCAAGAACAACGATAGGAAGATGAAGAGTTGTTACTTTGTTTCTTTCTGTTTTAAATAAACAAGTACACCACAGCTTTGTTTTCTGTTTCTTGTGATCAAACGGAGAAGGATGATAACGATGTTATGATGTACGATTAATGATGAAACGTGATTTGAGAAGATATAATTGATCGAGCTGTTTATTTTATTTTTATTTTTTTTCTTCTGCAACTCTACTGTCGCTATTATTTCTGTTTCTTCTCCTTCGAATCAGACCACCATGGCCACCACCAAACCAACCGTAAATAAAGAAAAGTGAACCGAACAAGATTGATATTTTTTTTTCCTTTCTGTCGCTATCACTCAGCATCAACACCCTAAATTGTTTGATGAGTGTTGGGCCTTCACAAATATCACCCATCGGTTTAAGTATGTGAGATAACTTGGGCCGTAATTTTGTATCGGGCCGTGAGCCACTGTTGGACCTAAATTGATGTTTGGGCCGTGAACATCATTTATGGTTGGGCTAAGTATGTAAACTGTTATTGTTGCTGTACGAACCAAGAACATTTATGGAGATTCACTTCTATTGGTTGCTCTCCTAAATTCACTTACTAAATTGTTACAAAAAGGATAATTATGGTGAATAAATAACAAAGTTGATGACGATGATAATTAATAGATGATGAGGTTCATGAATGATGATGGCGAGTAACGATTATGATGATGATAATGAAAAAGATAATGATAGATGATAATGAAAATATTGATGAAGTAGATAATGAGGAGTGATTGGATTAGCGAGACGTCGTGGGTTCAAACCCGGACTTGGGAACTTTCTTAAGGGCTACTCCTTTGAGGTAGTAAAACTATTATTATTATTATTATTATTGTTATTATTATTATTATTATTATTATTATTATTATTATTATTATTATTATTATTATTATTATTATGGAAGATTATCATTTTTGTTAAAAAAGTATCATTTTTATTATTATTATCATTATTAGAAAAATTATTATTTCTATCAAAATTATTATTATTACTATCATTATTATTTTGACATTAATATTATTATTTTTATATTATCAATATTATTATCATAATAATTATTACTATTATTATTATTGTAAAATAAAACAAGTTTTTATTTGTTATTATAATTAATATTATTTTATCAAATAATTATTAGTTATATAAAATCATATTTATTAAATATAATATTAACTATTTTTATAATAAATATTAATAAATATAATTAATTAGGTTATTAATGAAACTCCTAATTAAAATAACAATTAAATCACTAATAATATATAAATTAGTTTGACTACCATTATATGTGTTAATATATATAAATGATATAAGTTCGGGAATCCGAAGTCAACCCTACACTTGTTAAATGTCGTCATATGTATTTTTACTACAAAATACAGTATGGTGAGTTTCATTTGCTCCCTTTTTAATTGCTTTTGCAATATATATATTTTTGGGCTGAGAATACATGTGCTGCTTTTATAAATGTTTACGAAATAGACACAAGTACTTAAAAATATATTCTACGTTGAGTTGTACCACTGGCATACTTCCCTGTAGCTTGGTAACTACTATTTACATGTGGTATTGTAAACGCGAATCCTGTTGATAGATCTATCGGGCCTGACAACCCCAACCGGACTGGACGACCAGTATTCAACGGTTGCACAGTGCTTCGTTTCAGTGACTACACTTGGTACGGTGTAGTGAGATTTCATAATAAAGGGAATATGCGACGTGATTAAATGTTAAGTATGGTTACCAAGTGCTCAACCACTTAGAATGCTTTACATACACTTGCGAGTGTATTATGTTTATGATTATGAAATCTTGTGGTCTATTAATATATTGAAATAATTGATACGATAAACCTATGAACTCACCAACCTTTTGGTTGACACTTTTAAGCATGTTTATTCTCAGGTACAAATTAAGTCTTCCGCTGTGCATTTGCTCATTTTAAGGACATTACTTGGAGTCGATCATCGCAATGGGACCAAATGTTGATGACTTCATCCAGATGGATTAGGACGGGTCGTTACAGGTGGTATCAGAGCGTTGGTCTTAGCGAACCAGGTCTTGCATTAGTGTGTCTAACTGATAGTTGTTAGGATGCATTAGCGAGTCTGGACTTCGACCTTAGCTGCATATTATAAGTATTGTTTATCATTCCTAGTGGAAAATTACCTGCTTATCATTCCTAAGTCTAGACACGACTTCCGCACTTATTTGATAGATAGTGTACAGATAAATTCATATCTTAGAGTATCTGCTAATTCATAGCTTAGCGTATCTGTTACTGTAGACTTTATCTGACACGTTTCCTTATTTTTCTTCGCAATCTACGAGATTTTCTGTACTATGTATAGGTATTCTATATAATTAGAATATCATCCGATATCCGAAAATCATTTCATATCGAAAAATCCTTTATTCAATCGTACGCAATGGAACTCACCATTAGATCAAGTCCCTCGAATTCCGATATGAAGTCCCACTCCAGCTCCGAAAGCAGCGTCACCAGAATGAATCAATCAATCAGCCATCCCCAATTCATCTGATGAGTTCGTAGTCGACGTAATCAGTGGAGGCGAGAAGAAGGCGATCCCTTTCTTCAACCGAATTCACCTCTTGGTGAAGAACCTGAAACACTTACCGGCGAACCTGTTCGTAATACCATTTTCTCTCTCACTTCCAGAGTATCTCGTTATGATATATACCATCTCAAAACCTTATTCACTCGCCCGTTCCTACCGACAATCATCCCGGAATAATATGAGAAGTCAACGAACTTCGTGCTCGAGTCGTAGCTTTAGAAATATGGTGCAAAACCTACCAGCATCAGCACCAGTACCACTAACAACCCAAGTTTCAACATCACACGCCTCAACATCTCATTCTGTACCTCGAGAATAATCATCGTTCTACGTATCGTTCTATCTACTTTATCTTCGTTCTACATAGCGATTATGTAATTTCTAAAGTTTTAGAGATTATGTAATCTAGTATTATCGATAAATCAAATGAGATTAAAGTCATATTAACTCATTAAATCCATGATTACATCTGAAGAAAATATATATGCATATATGTTTTCATAAAGATTGTAATTAAAAATTCTTTCGTACAAACTATTAATGATGAAAATATTTTAACAGGTAGGTAATACCCAAGGAATATTTGGGTTTCACATTAATAAGTTACACTGTACATTCTTCAAATCCGATTCAACAGTCATTTACTATCCTACTTACATCCACCGATATACGTATCCGTTCATCGCATAATTACCCGTTTCATTCAATTTCATATTTGAATTTTGACTTATCAAAATCTAACAAGTGGCATAATGAAGAAAACATTGGACAAAATAAAATTTGTTAGAAACAAACGAATTAACTAATTGAAATTTTGTTAAGAATCCACGCTAACTGTTCCAGCTAACTGTTCCTAGCTAACTGAATACATTTTATTTATCGCAATTTAATTATCGCAATTTTATTTATCGTAATTTAATTTCTGTTATTTACTTTAGGCATTTACTTTATCGTCATTTGATTTCTGTTATTTATTTTACGCACTTTAAATAACGGGACACGTATACAAGGTTTCGACCTATCATATCGACCCATCTATATATATATTTCGGAACAACCATAGACACTCTATATGTGAATGTTGGAGTTGGCTATACAGGGTTGAGGTTGATTCCAAAATATATATATATGGTTTGAGTTGTGATCAATACTGAGACCGGTACACGGGTCACGATACGTATTAAATAATTCGAATATTATATATTAAACTATATATGAACTATTGGACTATTGGACTCTGGGACTATCGACAATTAAAAATGAATTAAAATATTGATTATAACATATGAAACCAAACAATTCTTCAAGTTTGCTACTTGATTTCATCTTAAACCTCATTTGTATCTTGACGATTCCAATCCTTGTTCAAATCTTTCATGATTCTTGAAAACACCTCAATCGAGAGGATGAACCAACCGCACTTCATCTACGGAAGGAAAAGATTGATGTATATAGTTATGCACCTGAAAACACTCAGAACCTGAGTAAACGTTTAACATGTAGCCGTGCTGATTCCTTAGTGTTATTATTACCTAAAATAACTTTGCAATTATTTTTCAAAATAGCCAATTTTGTCACAGCTCCAGCAAGCCAACTTCGACTTTTTGTTCGAAACAACCTTATTATAACCTTTATATATATATGCGTACTCTTTTATCGTTACCGGAGAACCTTTCATATTCCACCATACTACCATTAGCATTTAAACATCTCAAAATGCAATTCTCCTGAAAACACCTCGGTTTAATAACCGATGACCTAGATCCGTTAACTTTAAAAATGCTGACGAAGCAGCATGTAGTAAATGGTCTTAATGGCCAAAAGTTTGATGATAAAGAATGGAATATTGGAAACTTCTGTAAAATCTAAGTATGATTTATGAATAGTTTTTGTAGTAGTATTGGAAATTGAAGCATGGGTTAGTATAATATAATGACGCTTGGCCAACGTGATTATATTACAGTAAGTCATGCTGAGTTTCTAATGGAACGTGATGATTCACATATCATACCCTCATCATGAACCATGTTACACGACTCTTTCATTCTACTTAATTTCTAAGCATATTAAAGAAATTATTCCTTGATATTTTTGTTCTTCTGTAATTCCAACAGTTTGCTATTAAATCGTTGCTATTTCATTTTTTTTTCTCTATAGAAGATTTCCTTAAATTCCATGAATTTCGGAAATCCACCATGATTACGTCAAAAGTTAAATCTCTATCTCTATCTTTTGTGATAGCTTCATTAATACTCTTCGCGTAATCGAATCTTTTTTATCCATATCACTCAATGATGATAAAACTCTATTTATCAACTCATATTCGTCATGAAAACATTTTTATTGTTAGCTGTGACAACCTCACTCAAATTTCGGGACGAAATTTCTTTAATGGGTAGGTACTGTCACGACCCGGAAAATTTCGACTAATTTTGAACCAAACTCTCGATACGATTTAATATTTTTGACACGATAAGCAAAGTTTGTTATGTTGAGTCTCAAAAGTTTTGAACTTTTTCATATATTCAATTGACCTTCGACTGTTCTCGACGATTCATGAACAACTATTTGTAAATAGATACATATATAGGTGTATATTGTAGTGACCCGAACTTTTCCATGTTTATATATATTAATTGAGATTGATGTTTACATGATTAAATGTTTCCAACATGTTAAGCAATCAAACTTGTTAAGACTTGATTAATTGAAATAGGTTTCATATAGACAATTGACCACCCAAGTTGACCGGTGATTCACGAACGTTAAAACTTGTAAAAAAACTATATGATGACATATATATGGTTATATATATAGTTAACATGATATTATGATAAGTAAACATATCATTAATTATATTAACAATGAACTACATATGTAAAAACAAGACTACTAACTTAATGATTTTGAAACGAGACATATATGTAACGTTTATCGTTGTAACGACATTTAATGTATATATATCATATTAAGAGATATTCGTACATCATAATATCATGATAATATAATAATTTAAAATCTCTTTTGATATTATAAACATTGGGTTAACAACATTTAACAAGATCGTTAACCTAAAGGTTTCAAAACAACACTTACATGTAACGACTAACGATGACTTAACGACTCAGTTAAAATGTATATACATGTAGTGTTTTAATATGTATTTATACACTTTTGAAAGACTTCAATACACTTATCAAAATACTTCTACTTAACAAAAATGCTTACAATTACATTCTCGTTCAGTTTCATCAACAATTCTACTCGTATGCACCCGTATTCGTACTCGTACAATACACAGCTTTTAGATGTATGTACTATTGGTATATACACTCCAATGATCAGCTCTTAGCAGCCCATGTGAGTCACCTAACACATGTGGGAACCATCATTTGGCAACTAGCATGAAATATCTCATAAGATTACAAAAATATGAGTAATCATTCATGACTTATTTACATGAAAACAAAATTACATATCCTTTATATCTAATCCATACACCAACGACCAAAAACACCTACAAACACTTTCATTCTTCAATTTTCTTCATCTAATTGAACTCTCTCAAGTTCTATCTTCAAGTTCTAAGTGTTCTTCATAAATTCCAAAAGTTCTAGTTTCATAAAATCAAGAATACTTTCAAGTTTGCTAGCTCACTTCCAATCTTGTAAGGTGATCATCCAACCTCAAGAAATCTTTGTTTCTTACAGTAGGTTATCATTCTAATACAAGGTAATAATCATATTCAAACTTTGGTTCAATTTCTATAACTATAACAATCTTATTTCAAGTGATGATCTTACTTGAACTTGTTTTCGTGTCATGATTTTGCTTCAAGAACTTTGAGCCATCCAAGGATCCATTGAAGCTAGATCCATTTTTCTCTTTTCCAGTAGGTTCATCCAAGGAACTTAAGGTAGTAATGATGTTCATAACATCATTCGATTCATACATATAAAGCTATCTTATTCGAAGGTTTAAACTTGTAATCACTAGAACATAGTTTAGTTAATTCTAAACTTGTTCACAAACAAAAGTTAATCCTTCTAACTTGACTTTTAAAATCAACTAAACACATGTTCTATATCTATATGATATGCTAACTTAATGATTTAAAACCTGGAAACACGAAAAACACCGTAAAACCGGATTTACGCCGTCGTAGTAACACCGCGGGCTGTTTTGGGTTAGTTAATTAAAAACTATGATAAACTTTGATTTAAAAGTTGTTATTCTGAGAAAATGATTTTTATTATGAACATGAAACTATATCCAAAAATTATGGTTAAACTCAAAGTGGAAGTATGTTTTCTAAAATGGTCATCTAGACGTCGTTCTTTCGACTGAAATGACTACCTTTACAAAAACGACTTGTAACTTATTTTTCCGACTAGAAACCTATACTTTTTTTGTTTAGATTCATAAAATAGAGTTCAATATGAAACCATAGCAATTTGATTCACTCAAAACGGATTTAAAATGAAGAAGTTATGGGTAAAACAAGATTGGATAATTTTTCTCATTTTAGCTACGTGAAAATTGGTAACAAATTTATTCCAACCATAACTTAATCAAATTGTATTAAATATTATGTAATCTTGAGATACCATAGACACGTATACAATGTTTCGACCTATCATGTCGACACATCTATATATATTTCGGAACAACCATAGACACTCTATATGTGAATGTTGGAGTTAGCTATACAGGGTTGAGGTTGATTCCAAAATATATATAGTTTGAGTTGTGATCAATACTGAGATACGTATACACTGGGTCGTGGATTGATTCAAGATAATATTTATCGATTTATTTCTGTACATCTAACTGTGGACAACTAGTTGTAGGTTACTAACGAGGACAGCTGACTTAATAAACTTAAAACATCAAAATATATTAAAAGTGTTGTAAATATATTTTGAACATACTTTGATATATATGTATATATTGTTATAGGTTCGTGAATCAACCAGTGGCCAAGTCTTACTTCCCGACGAAGTAAAAATCTGTGAAAGTGAGTTATAGTCCCACTTTTAAAATCTAATATTTTTGGGATGAGAATACATGCAGGTTTTATAAATGATTTACAAAATAGACACAAGTACGTGAAACTACATTCTATGGTTGAATTATCGAAATCGAATATGCCCCTTTTTATTAAGTCTGGTAATCTAAGAATTAGGGAACAGACACCCTAATTGACGCGAATCCTAAAGATAGATCTATTGGGCCTAACAAACCCCATCCAAAGTACCGGATGCTTTAGTACTTCGAAATTTATATCATATCCGAAGGGTGTCCCGGAATGATGGGGATATTCTTATATATGCATCTTGTTATTGTCGGTTACCAGGTGTTCACCATATGAATGATTTTTATCTCTATGTATGGGATGTGTATTGAAATATGAAATCTTGTGGTCTATTGTTACGATTTGATATATATAGGTTAAACCTATAACTCACCAACATTTTTTGTTGACGTTTTAAGCATGTTTATTCTCAGGTGATTATTAAGAGCTTCCGCTGTCGCATACTTAAATAAGGACAAGATTTGGAGTCCATGCTTGTATGATATTGTGTAAAAACTGCATTCAAGAAACTTATTTTGTTGTAACATATTTGTATTGTAAACCATTATGTAATGGTCGTGTGTAAACAGGATATTTTAGATTATCATTATTTGATAATCTACGTAAAGCTTTTTAAACCTTTATTGATGAAATAAAGGTTATGGTTTGTTTAAAAATGAATGCAGTCTTTGAAAAACGTCTCATATAGAGGTCAAAACCTCGCAACGAAATCAATTAATATGGAACGTTTTTAATCAATAAGAACGGGACATTTCAGTTGGTATCCGAGCGTTGGTCTTAGAGAACCAGAAAATTTGCATTAGTGTGTCTTATCGAGTTTGTTAGGATGCATTAGTGAGTCTGGACTTCGACCGTGTTTTCTTTAAAAATGATTGCTTAACATTTTTGTTGGAAACTATATATTTTTAACATATGAATATTATGTGATATATTAATCTCTTAACGTGTTTGATATTATGTGATAGATGTCTACCTCTAGAACAAGTCCCATTGACTCACCTAATAATAATGAAGAGTCAAATGTAAATTGGAATGATTTGTGGACTGATTCACAAGTTCCCGAAGAGGAACCGGAAGAAGAGTCGGAACCGAAAGAAGAATCGGAACCGGAAGAAGAATCGGAACCGGATGAAGAAATAGAACCGGTGGGGGAAATAATAAAACGGTTAAGTAAAAGAAAATCCTCAACCAACCGACCAAAGTTAATTATGGTCAATGGTGTTTCCGCCAAGGAAGCAAAATATTGGGAGGATTACCAATTCTCCGATGAATCGGATTCCGACGAGAATTCCGATGATGTTATAGAAATTACCCCAACTGAATTTAAAAAGGCAAAAGAAAATAATAAGGGAAAGGGCATAAAAATAGAGAAATCTAATTCCAACCCCGATGAACTTTATATGTATCGTCAACCCCCGAAGTCCTTAAGTTGTAACAATGACCCGGGAACCTCTAAACCACCAGGTTTTTCTAAACCAATGTGGACAACGACGGCTCGTATTAGGGGAACATCATATATCCCTAGAAACTTGGCAAAACGAACCAAAACCGAAGAAGAAGAAACGAGCGAGTCGGAATAAGATAGTTGTATTCGTGTGGTGTAATATATGTAATATAGTGTTCTTATGCTTTATGATATATGTAAAAATTGCTTGTATTAATAAGTATTTTTTTATGAATCTAACTCTTGTCTATTTTACAGTTTAAAAACACAAAATGGATAGACAACCCAATATTTTAAGAGACCTACCCGGAGACATGATTGATGAAATCTTGTCTAGAGTCGGCCAGAATTCTTCGGCACAACTATTTAAGGCGAGATCAGTTTGTAAGACATTCGAAGAACGTTCCAAGAATGTCTTGGTTTATAAGAGACTTTCGTTTAAAAGATGGGGGATATCACATTGGGAAACCCATAAGTTACGATGTGTTTACTTTGATGCATATATTGCGGGGAACCCAAATGCTATTTTACGCAACGGGTTAAGAAATTATTTTGACTCAATATATCCGAATATTGGACTTCGTGATTTAGAAAAAGCGGCTAACATGCAACATAAAGAAGCATGTTATGCATACGGATTAGTAATGTTCGCTTCTCACCAAAGTGAGAACAAGAACATCGGGCTACAACTATTAAACAAAACGTTTCCACAAGTGACGGAGTCGGTAATTGGGGTAAGAAATGAGGTTTTTAGATTATTACGGGACTGTTGGACATTACGTAACCCTCGTCCCTTTGATGACGTTACAACACGCTGTCTTATCAACGGCCATAACGGTTATGTTGCACAAGACCAAGGATGGGAAGTAGTCCTAGTAAAACCAGAATGCATGACTTGTTTCTGGACGTATGAATTACGTGTCTTTATTGCCTTTGCTGAACGACTTGTGTACTAGCTAGAATTGTCTTCACAACTATCTTGTATCAAAGTTATTGTGTGCTATATTTCATGCTTTATGTAAAATAAGCGGTATTGTAAGTTTGTAAAATATTGTATAAAAGTTTGAACGCGAAATATTATTATAATCAGTTTTTCATATAGAATTGTAGTAGTTGAATTGTATATTAGCTACTAAGTATGAACTTAACGGGTAGGTACTACCCGAATTTAAACTTATAAAACGCTAATATGAAGAAAAAGCTTTTATAAATGAGTTCATATTATGCTACGAAATACTATTAACTACTCTTAATATTCTGTATGATTAACTTGTTCCATTTAACTATTTTGAAGGAAATGGCACCGACTACTCGACACACCGTGAATATGAATGAAGAGGAATTCCGTACTTTTCTAGCTTCAAACATAGCCGCAGTACAGGCTGCGCTACATACCAACAATAACCTTGGATCTAGCAGTACAGGAAATCGTGTAGGATGCACCTACAAAGAATTCACTGCCTGCAAACCTTTGGAATTTGATGGAACCGAAGGACCGATCGGATTGAAACGGTGGACTGAGAAGGTTGAATCGGTGTTTGCCATAAGTAAGTGTACTGAAGAGGACAAAGTGAAGTACGCTACGCATACCTTCACAGGTTCTGCGTTAACATGGTGGAATACCTATCTAGAGCAAGTGGGACAAGATGATGCGTACGCACTACCGTGGTCAGCATTCAAGCACTTGATGAACGAGAAGTACCGTCCCAGAACCGAGGTCAATAAGCTCAAGACAGAACTTAGAGGGTTACGAACCCAAGGATTTGATATTACCACGTACGAAAGACGATTCACAGAATTGTGCCTATTGTGTCCGGGAGCATTCGAAGATGAGGAAGAGAAGATCGACGCGTTTGTGAAAGGATTACCGGAAAGAATCCAAGAAGATATAAGTTCACACGAGCCCGCCTCCATACAACAGGCATGTAGAATGGCTCACAAACTAGTGAACCAGATTGAAGAAAGAATTAAAGAACAGACTGCTGAAGAGGCCAATGTGAAGCAAGTCAAAAGAAAGTGGGAGGAAAACGGTGATAAGAATCACCAATACAACAACAACATCAATTACAACAATAATCGCAACAATTATCCCAACAATCGCAACATCAATCGCAACTACAACAAACGGCCCAACAACAACAACAACAATAACAACAGCAACTACAACAATCATCCCAACAACAATAATAACCGCAACAACAACAACAATCAGAAGCAACTATGCCAAAGGTGTGAAAAGAATCACTCGGGGTTCTGCACCAAATTTTGCAACAAATGTAAAAGAAATGGTCATAGCGCGGCGAAGTGTGAGGTCTACGGACCAGGGGTTAATAGAACGAAAGGAACAAATGGTGTCGGAACGAGTAATGGCGGAGCAAGTAGTGTCGGAGCAAGTTATGCCAATGTAGTTTGTTATAAATGTGGAAAACCAGGCCACATTATTAGAAATTGCCCGAACCAGGAGAACACGAATGGACAAGGCCGTGGAAGAGTTTTCAATATTAATGCGGTAGAGGCACAGGAAGACCCGGAGCTTGTTACGGGTACGTTTCTTATTGACAATAAATCTGCTTACGTTTTATTTGATTCGGGTGCGGATAGAAGCTATATGAGTAGAGATTTTTGTGCTAAATTAAGTTGTCCATTGACGCCTTTGGATAGTAAATTTTTACTCGAATTAGCAAATGGTAAATTAATTTCAGCAGATAATATATGTCGGAATCGAGAAATTAAACTGGTTAGCGAAACATTTAAGATTGATTTGATACCAGTAGAGTTAGGGAGTTTTGATGTGATAATCGGTATGGACTGGTTGAAAGAAGTGAAAGCGGAGATCGTTTGTTACAAAAATGCAATTCGCATTATACGAGAAAAAGGAAAACCCTTAATGGTGTACGGAGAAAAGGGCAACACGAAGCTACATCTTATTAGTAATTTGAAGGCACAAAAACTAATAAGAAAAGGTTGCTATGCTGTTCTAGCACACGTCGAGAAAGTACAAACTGAAGAAAAGAGCATCAATGATGTTCCCATTGCAAAAGAATTTCCCGATGTATTTCCGAAAGAATTACCGGGATTACCCCCACATCGATCCGTTGAATTTCAAATAGATCTTGTACCAGGAGCTGCACCAATAGCTCGTGCTCCTTACAGACTCGCACCCAGCGAGATGAAAGAACTGCAAAGCCAATTACAAGAACTTTTAGAGCGTGGTTTCATTCGACCAAGCACATCACCGTGGGGAGCTCCTGTTTTGTTTGTCAAGAAGAAAGATGGTACATTCAGGTTGTGTATCGACTACCGAGAGTTGAACAAACTTACCATCAAGAACCGCTACCCACTACCGAGAATCGACGACTTATTTGATCAACTACAAGGCTCGTCTGTTTATTCAAAGATTGACTTACGTTCCGGGTATCATCAAATGCGGGTGAAAGAAGATGATATTCCAAAGACTGCTTTCAGAACACGTTACGGTCATTACGAGTTTATGGTCATGCCGTTTGGTTTAACTAATGCACCAGCTGTGTTCATGGACCTTATGAACCGAGTGTGTGGACCATACCTTGACAAGTTTGTCATTGTTTTCATTGATGACATACTTATTTACTCAAAGAATGACCAAGAACACGGTGAACATTTGAGAAAGGTGTTAGAAGTATTGAGGAAGGAAGAATTGTACGCTAAGTTTTCAAAGTGTGCATTTTGGTTGGAAGAAGTTCAATTCCTCGGTCACATAGTGAACAAAGAAGGTATTAAGGTGGATCCGGCAAAGATAGAAACTGTTGAAAAGTGGGAAACCCCGAAAACTCCGAAACACATACGCCAGTTTTTAGGACTAGCTGGTTACTACAGAAGGTTCATCCAAGACTTTTCCAGAATAGCAAAACCCTTGACTGCATTAACGCATAAAGGGAAGAAATTTGAATGGAATGATGAACAAGAGAAAGCGTTTCAGTTATTGAAGAAAAAGCTAACTACGGCACCTATATTGTCATTGCCTGAAGGGAATGATGATTTTGTGATTTATTGTGACGCATCAAAGCAAGGTCTCGGTTGTGTATTAATGCAACGAACGAAGGTGATTGCTTATGCGTCTAGACAATTGAAGATTCACGAACAAAATTATACGACGCATGATTTGGAATTAGGCGCAGTTGTTTTTGCATTAAAGACTTGGAGGCACTACTTATATGGGGTCAAAAGTATTATATATACCGACCACAAAAGTCTTCAACACATATTTAATCAGAAACAACTGAATATGAGGCAGCGAGGTGGATTGAATTATTGAATGATTACGATTTTGAGATTCGTTACCACCCGGGGAAGGCAAATGTGGTAGCCGATGCCTTGAGCAGGAAGGACAGAGAACCCATTCGAGTAAAATCTATGAATATAATGATTCATAATAACATTACTACTCAAATAAAGGAGGCGCAACAAGGAGTTTTAAAAGAGGGAAATTTAAAGGATGAAATACCCAAAGGATCGGAGAAGCATCTTAATATTCGGGAAGACGGAACCCGATATAGGGCTGAAAGGATTTGGGTACCAAAATTTGGAGATATGAGAGAAATGGTACTTAGAGAAGCTCATAAAACCAGATACTCAATACATCCTGGAACGGGGAAGATGTACAAGGATATCAAGAAACATTTTTGGTGGCCGGGTATGAAAGCCGATGTTGCTAAATACGTAGGAGAATGTTTGACGTGTTCTAAGGTTAAAGCTGAGCATCAGAAACCATCAGGTCTACTTCAACAACCCGAAATCCCGGAATGGAAATGGGAAAACATTACCATGGATTTCATCACTAAATTGCCAAGGACTGCAAGTGGTTTTGATACTATTTGGGTAATAGTTGATCGTCTCACCAAATCAGCACACTTCCTACCAATAAGAGAAGATGACAAGATGGAGAAGTTAGCACGACTGTATTTGAAGGAAGTCGTCTCCAGACATGGAATACCAATCTCTATTATCTCTGATAGGGATGGCAGATTTATTTCAAGATTCTGGCAGACATTACAGCAAGCATTAGGAACTCGTCTAGACATGAGTACTGCCTATCATCCACAAACTGATGGGCAGAGCGAAAGGACGATACAAATGCTTGAAGACATGCTACGAGCATGTGTTATTGATTTCGGAAACAGTTGGGATCGACATCTACCGTTAGCAGAATTTTCCTACAACAACAGCTACCATTCAAGCATTGAGATGGCGCCGTTTGAAGCACTTTATGGTAGAAAGTGCAGGTCTCCGATTTGTTGGAGTGAAGTGGGGGATAGACAGATTACGGGTCCGGAGATTATACAAGAAACTACCGAGAAGATCATCCAAATTCAACAACGGTTGAAAACCGCCCAAAGTCGACAAAAGAGCTACGCTGACATTAAAAGAAAAGATATAGAATTTGAAATTGGAGAGATGGTCATGCTTAAAGTTGCACCTTGGAAAGGCGTTGTTCGATTTGGTAAACGAGGGAAATTAAATCCAAGGTATATTGGACCATTCAAGATTATTGATCGTGTCGGACCAGTAGCTTACCGACTTGAGTTACCTCAACAACTCGCGGCTGTACATAACACTTTCCACGTCTCGAATTTGAAGAAATGTTTTGCTAAAGAAGATCTCACTATTCCGTTAGATGAAATCCAAATCAACGAAAAACTCCAATTCATCGAAGAACCCGTCGAAATAATGGATCGTGAGGTTAAAAGACTTAAGCAAAACAAGATACCAATTGTTAAGGTTCGATGGAATGCTCGTAGAGGACCCGAGTTCACCTGGGAGTGTGAAGATCAGATGAAGAAGAAATACCCGCATCTATTTCCAGAAGATTCGTCAACACCTTCAACAGCTTAAAATTTCGGGACGAAATTTATTTAACGGGTAGGTACTGTAGTGACCCGAACTTTTCCATGTTTATATATATTAATTGAGATTGATGTTTACATGATTAAATGTTTCCAACATGTTAAGCAATCAAACTTGTTAAGACTTGATTAATTGAAATAGGTTTCATATAGACAATTGACCACCCAAGTTGACCGGTGATTCACGAACGTTAAAACTTGTAAAAAAACTATATGATGACATATATATGGTTATATATATAGTTAACATGATATTATGATAAGTAAACATATCATTAATTATATTAACAATGAACTACATATGTAAAAACAAGACTACTAACTTAATGATTTTGAAACGAGACATATATGTAACGTTTATCGTTGTAACGACATTTAATGTATATATATCATATTAAGAGATATTCGTACATCATAATATCATGATAATATAATAATTTAAAATCTCTTTTGATATTATAAACATTGGGTTAACAACATTTAACAAGATCGTTAACCTAAAGGTTTCAAAACAACACTTACATGTAACGACTAACGATGACTTAACGACTCAGTTAAAATGTATATACATGTAGTGTTTTAATATGTATTTATACACTTTTGAAAGACTTCAATACACTTATCAAAATACTTCTACTTAACAAAAATGCTTACAATTACATTCTCATTCAGTTTCATCAACAATTCTACTCGTATGCACCCGTATTCGTACTCGTACAATACACAGCTTTTAGATGTATGTACTATTGGTATATACACTCCAATGATCAGCTCTTAGCAGCCCATGTGAGTCACCTAACACATGTGGGAACCATCATTTGGCAACTAGCATGAAATATCTCATAAGATTACAAAAATATGAGTAATCATTCATGACTTATTTACATGAAAACAAAATTACATATCCTTTATATCTAATCCATACACCAACGACCAAAAACACCTACAAACACTTTCATTCTTCAATTTTCTTCATCTAATTGAACTCTCTCAAGTTCTATCTTCAAGTTCTAAGTGTTCTTCATAAATTCCAAAAGTTCTAGTTTCATAAAATCAAGAATACTTTCAAGTTTGCTAGCTCACTTCCAATCTTGTAAGGTGATCATCCAACCTCAAGAAATCTTTGTTTCTTACAGTAGGTTATCATTCTAATACAAGGTAATAATCATATTCAAACTTTGGTTCAATTTCTATAACTATAACAATCTTATTTCAAGTGATGATCTTACTTGAACTTGTTTTCGTGTCATGATTTTGCTTCAAGAACTTTGAGCCATCCAAGGATCCATTGAAGCTAGATCCATTTTTCTCTTTTCCAGTAGGTTCATCCAAGGAACTTAAGGTAGTAATGATGTTCATAACATCATTCGATTCATACATATAAAGCTATCTTATTCGAAGGTTTAAACTTGTAATCACTAGAACATAGTTTAGTTAATTCTAAACTTGTTCACAAACAAAAGTTAATCCTTCTAACTTGACTTTTAAAATCAACTAAACACATGTTCTATATCTATATGATATGCTAACTTAATGATTTAAAACCTGGAAACACGAAAAACACCGTAAAACCGGATTTACGCCGTCGTAGTAACACCGCGGGCTGTTTTGGGTTAGTTAATTAAAAACTATGATAAACTTTGATTTAAAAGTTGTTATTCTGAGAAAATGATTTTTATTATGAACATGAAACTATATCCAAAAATTATGGTTAAACTCAAAGTGGAAGTATGTTTTCTAAAATGGTCATCTAGACGTCGTTCTTTCGACTGAAATGACTACCTTTACAAAAACGACTTGTAACTTATTTTTCCGACTAGAAACCTATACTTTTTTTGTTTAGATTCATAAAATAGAGTTCAATATGAAACCATAGCAATTTGATTCACTCAAAACGGATTTAAAATGAAGAAGTTATGGGTAAAACAAGATTGGATAATTTTTCTCATTTTAGCTACGTGAAAATTGGTAACAAATTTATTCCAACCATAACTTAATCAACTTGTATTAAATATTATGTAATCTTGAGATACCATAGACACGTATACAATGTTTCGACCTATCATGTCGACACATCTATATATATTTCGGAACAACCATAGACACTCTATATGTGAATGTTGGAGTTAGCTATACAGGGTTGAGGTTGATTCCAAAATATATATAGTTTGAGTTGTGATCAATACTGAGATACGTATACACTGGGTCGTGGATTGATTCAAGATAATATTTATCGATTTATTTCTGTACATCTAACTGTGGACAACTAGTTGTAGGTTACTAACGAGGACAGCTGACTTAATAAACTTAAAACATCAAAATATATTAAAAGTGTTGTAAATATATTTTGAACATACTTTGATATATATGTATATATTGTTATAGGTTCGTGAATCAACCAGTGGCCAAGTCTTACTTCCCGACGAAGTAAAAATCTGTGAAAGTGAGTTATAGTCCCACTTTTAAAATCTAATATTTTTGGGATGAGAATACATGCAGGTTTTATAAATGATTTACAAAATAGACACAAGTACGTGAAACTACATTCTATGGTTGAATTATCGAAATCGAATATGCCCCTTTTTATTAAGTCTGGTAATCTAAGAATTAGGGAACAGACACCCTAATTGACGCGAATCCTAAAGATAGATCTATTGGGCCTAACAAACCCCATCCAAAGTACCGGATGCTTTAGTACTTCGAAATTTATATCATATCCGAAGGGTGTCCCGGAATGATGGGGATATTCTTATATATGCATCTTGTTATTGTCGGTTACCAGGTGTTCACCATATGAATGATTTTTATCTCTATGTATGGGATGTGTATTGAAATATGAAATCTTGTGGTCTATTGTTACGATTTGATATATATAGGTTAAACCTATAACTCACCAACATTTTTTGTTGACGTTTTAAGCATGTTTATTCTCAGGTGATTATTAAGAGCTTCCGCTGTCGCATACTTAAATAAGGACAAGATTTGGAGTCCATGCTTGTATGATATTGTGTAAAAACTGCATTCAAGAAACTTATTTTGTTGTAACATATTTGTATTGTAAACCATTATGTAATGGTCGTGTGTAAACAGAATATTTTAGATTATCATTATTTGATAATCTACGTAAAGCTTTTTAAACCTTTATTGATGAAATAAAGGTTATGGTTTGTTTAAAAATGAATGCAGTCTTTGAAAAACGTCTCATATAGAGGTCAAAACCTCGCAACGAAATCAATTAATATGGAACGTTTTTAATCAATAAGAACGGGACATTTCATATATACTTGAATGTTAATTGTAAATATATTTATTTGCAAATATATATATATTTAGTTATATAATAAAACCTGATATTAAAATGTATTTATATATTTATATATAAATATAGTATATGGAAAATAAATGATTTCGAGCTTAATTAGTAAACGTCAGTAACACTCGGTTAACTTTTCGCTAGTGTTCATATAGATCTAATACGAGTTTATGAAGAATCAAAATAAAAGATAGACTGTAAATTGATTACGACGATTTTAGTCTTGATGAAAATATTTTTACCTTTTTAGTTTAAATATAAGTACTCCGTACATATTAATTGGAACAGAAAATAAATAATTAGTGAACCTTTTTGATCAGGTTTCAAACAGTTAATGAGTGATATAATTAAATATATTTAATCTAAAAATTTGGGATTTTTATGAACGTTTTATATTTTAACTGTTTAGCAATGGACACGATATAAATAGATGTCCACACAGAAAAATCCATTTAACCGATGGCTTTACTATTTTATTTTCTATTCCCACATGTCTTTAAATAAGGTTATTATATTACTTTACTGTGTTTGTTAGTATCTATTTAACTCTAGATATATATCCTAATATGCACATACACATACGCCAACATATATCCCTGCTCCTTCATGATCACAACCAACACTCAATTATTCGCTTGTCTTCCTGTTTAAACCCATTTCATCATCATGAATCTGTCACCACCATAACTCATCCAACAACACCACCCTTCTTAACTTCCGATTATATTTTTCTTCTTTCAATTATTATCATCTTGGAACAAGTTGCTAAAGATTGAAACCCACTTGTGTTGTTGTTACTATCAACTAACAAATAACCCACAACTACCATCGTATCCACCACCGATTAGCATACCCCTCTCTTGTTGTTGTCCGACAGCATACCACAATCGACAATCATCACCACTCACCATCCTTTCTTCTCTTTCTCACGATAATCTTTCACCTCCGTCCACCATGACAACCTTCCACCATCACCTGAGCACCACCACTTCAACCACCACCTAGAAACCATCGTGAACCACCCAACAAAACCCACCTTTCTCTCTCTCTCTCTCTCTATATCTCTTCCCTCTCCTATTCCAGTGTACGCTGCTACTACCACAGCTATTGTTTAGTTTCTATTTCGGTTCCAATCACCAAGAAAGACCGCCAAGATCATCCCCATAAACCTCACCATAAACCACCATTTAAAACCCACAAACACCTTAAGAGTTACGGTTGTTGTTATTTACTCCTGTTACTAATTCTTCGCTCGATCAAACACAAACCAAAACACTATCGCTAACCTGATTCACCAACCGATAGCTGACTCGCTACTACTTCCTGTTTCTGTTTCATGTTACCAACGAACAAACCCCACCTTCTTCTTCGATCCACAACCGCCACCAATCACTCTCTCTCCCTCTTCATATTTTTTTTCTTTCCTTCGTTTTCTGTTGGATTCGTGAACCAGGAACTCAGCTACACTTCTATTCTGTTTCTTTCGAATACCACAACCACCCAAAAACCTACTTGAACTGTTGCATACTTCTTGTGTTTCGGTTATGAAGGCCATCAAGAACAACGATAGGAAGATGAAGAGTTGTTACTTTGTTTCTTTCTGTTTTAAATAAACAAGTACACCATCGCTTTGTTTTCTGTTTCTTGTGATCAAACGGAGAAGGATGATAACGATGTTATGATGTACGATTAATGATGAAACGTGATTTGAGAAGATATAATTGATCGAGCTGTTTATTTTATTTTTATTTTTTTTCTTCTGCAACTCTACTGTCGCTATTATTTCTGTTTCTTCTCCTTCGAATCAGGCCACCATGGCCACCACCAAACCAACCGTAAATAAAGAAAAGTGAACCGAACAAGATTGATATTTTTTTTTCCTTTCTGTCGCTATCACTCAGCATCGACACCCTAAATTGTTTGATGAGTGTTGGGCCTTCACAAACATCACCTATCGGTTTAAGTATGTGAGATAACTTGGGCCGTAATTTTGTATCGGGCCGTGAGCCACTGTTGGACCTAAATTGATGTTTGGGCCGTGAACATCATTTATGTTTGGGCTAAGTATGTAAACTGTTATTGTTGCTGTACGAACCAAGAACATTTATGGAGATTCACTTTTATTGGTTGCTCTCCTAAATTCACTTACTAAATTGTTACAAAAAGGATAATTATGGTGAATAAATAACAAAGTTGATGACGATGATAATTAATAGATGATGAGGTTCATAACTGATGATGGCGAGTAACGATTATGATGATGATAATGAAAAAGATAATGATAGATGATAATGAAAATATTGATGAAGTAGATAATGAGGAGTGATTGGGTTAGCGGGACGTCGTGGGTTCAAACCCGGACTTGGGCACTTTCTTAAGGGCTACTCCTTTGAGGTAGTAAAACTATTATTATTATTATTATTATTATTATTATTATTATTATTATTATTATTATTATTATTATTATTATTATTATTATTATTATTATTATTATTATTATTATTATTATTATTATTATGGAAGATTATCATTTTTGTTAAAAAGTATCATTTTTATTATTATTATCATTATTAGAAAAATTATTATTTCTATCAAAATTATTATTATTACTATCATTATTATTTTGACATTAATATTATTATTTTTATATTATCAATATTATTATCATAATAATTATTACTATTATTATTATTGTAAAATAAAACAAGTTTTTATTTGTTATTATAATTAATATTATTTTATCAAATAATTATTAGTTATATAAAATCATATTTATTACATATAACATTAACTATTTTTATAATAAATATTAATAAATATAATTAATTAGGTTATTAATGAAACTCCTAATTAAAATAACAATTAAATCACTAATAATATATAAATTAGTTTGACTACCATTATATGTGTTAATATATATAAATGATATAGGTTCGGGAATCCGAAGTCAACCCTACACTTGTTAAATGTCGTCATATGTATTTTTACTACAAAATACAGTATGGTGAGTTTCATTTGCTCCCTTTTTAATTGCTTTTGCAATATATATATTTTTGGGCTGAGAATACATGCGCTGCTTTTATAAATGTTTATGAAATAGACACAAGTACTTAAAAATATATTCTACGTTGAGTTGTACCACTGGCATACTTCCCTGTAGCTTGGTAACTACTATTTACATGTGGTATTGTAAACGCGAATCCTGTTGATAGATCTATCGGGCCTGACAACCCCAACCGGACTGGACGACCAGTATTCAACGGTTGCACAGTACTTCGTTTCGGTGACTACACTTGGTACGGTGTAGTGAGATTTCATAATAAAGGGAATATGCGACGTGATTAAATGTTAAGTATGGTTACCAAGTGCTCAACCACTTAGAATGCTTTACATACACTTGCGAGTGTATTATGTTTATGATTATGAAATCTTGTGGTCTATTAATATATTGAAATAATTGATACGATAAACCTATGAACTCACCAACCTTTTGGTTGAAACTTTTAAGCATGTTTATTCTCAGGTACAAATTAAGTCTTCCGCTGTGCGTTTGCTCATTTTAAGGACATTACTTGGAGTCGATCATCGCAATGGGACCAAATGTTGATGACTTCATCCAGATGGATTAGGACGGGTCGTTACAATTTACACGGTTAATAGGACTACTATAAATTGATGTATACACTATTGTAACAACTAGTGGTGTGGGTTTAATTTATTAAGAGTCCAAACGTGTAAAAGCTTTAGATAACCTCAATAGCTATAACTTAGGTGAATCTGTATCAACCAACTATCATTTTGCCAAGGATAGTTGTGATTCTTTGCAATTTATATCAATAAAGAAAAATCGTTGAAAATTACCTTTGATTCTTATTTAATTTACTTGGATGAATACTAATTAGCTTAAACTGTTAAGATAAACTAAAGAATTGTATTCACCTCCCCCCCCCCCTCTCTTCAATACTCCTGTTGCTAATCAAGGGACCAACATCATAACACATATAATTTTGAATATAACGTCACTTCATTAAACACGCTTTTTAAATCTCTAATATGCGCCACCAAATGGAGTAACATTTAGCGGCGCATAACCTTTGGTTTCAGATTGCGCTGAAATTCTCGAGATCACCATAATACGACCCTAACATCAAGACTCCTGGATAGTGTCGTGACATTCGAGGTCATCAGGATGCCGAAAAAGACATTTTACTCATTTTTAATGTTCTCTTAGAACGTTTTCAATTTATATCGTATTATTACTTTTGTGTATGCATGATTTAGCATGGTATATATAGTTTTAAGGCCTATTATTTAACTCGCAATGTAATTATGTATAACGCATATACTTTTGAATTCGATGTCACTTCATTAAACACGCTTTTTTAAATCATTAATATGCGCTGCCAGATAGAGTACCATTTGGCGGTGCATAACCTTCGATTTCAGATTTTGCTGAAATTCTCAAGATCACGCTAAAACGGCCAAACGAGCAAGACTCTCTGAACGTGTTTGCCATTCGAGGTCGTCTAGATTCCTAAAAAGCCATCTTTCCTCACAAATTCGTACCACGCACCAAACACCTCTGAAGGTTCGTGGCGCTTGGTGTTTTATGTCTTTCGCCAAAATGTTAGATCTATCGTATCTTTTGACTCGTAGCTTTGATTTAGTCACCATTTTTTAAATCATGTATGTTTTCGGGATGTATCCATCGTCAAACTACCGTAGGCGGTTTGTCCCAAATATTTTTTTAAACGAGACCTCGAAAGCCTTGAAATTTGCCTTTATACGATTTTGACCGTTTTGAATTTCTTTCATATCCTTTGTTTATGCATGACTTAGCATTGTACATATTGTTTTAAGGCCTATTATTTCACTTACAATGTAACTATGTATAACACATATAATTTTGAATATAACGACACTTCATGAAACACGCTTGTTAAATCACTAATATGCACCGCCAAATGGAGTAACATTTGGCGGCGCATAACCTTTGGTTTAGATTGTGCTGAAATTCTCGAGATCACCCTAAAAAGACCCTAACTTCAAGACTCCTGGATAGTTTCTTGACATTTAAGGTCGTCAGGATGCCGAAAAAATACATTTTTCTCATTTTTAATGTTCTCTTTGAACGTTTTCAATTTATATCGTATTATTAGTTTTGTGTATGCATGACTTAGCTTGGTATATATAGTTTTAAGGCCTATTATTTCACTCACAATGCAATTATGTATAGCACATATAATTTTGAATCTAATGTCATTTCATTAAACACGCTTTTTAAATCATTAATATGCGCCGCCAGATGAAGTACCATTTGGCGGCGCATAACCTTCGGTTTCAGAATGTGCTGAAATTCTCAAGATCACCCTAAAATGGACGAACGAGCAAGACTCTCTGAATGTGCTTGCCATTCGAGGTCGTCTAGATTCCTAAAAAGAAATCATTCCTTGCAAATTCGTACCACGCGCCAACACCACCGACGGTTCGTGGTGCTTGGTGTTTTGTGTCTTTGGCCAAAATGTTAGATCTATCGTATCTTTTGACTTGTAGCTCCGATTTAGTCACCGTTTTTTTTAAATCGTGTCTTTTTTCGGGATGTATCCGTTGGCAAACTTCTGTAGGCGGTTTGTCCCAAATATTTTTCGAAACTAGACCTCGAAAGCCTTCAATTTTGCCTTTTTACGATTTTGTCCGTTTTGAATTTCTTTCATATCCTTTGTGTATGCATGACTTAGCATGGTACATATTGTTTTAATGCCTATTATTTTACTTATAATGTAATTATGTATAACACATATAATTTTGTAACAACCCTGCTTTTTCTATCACTTTTGTTAACTTTTTGTTAGTTAATTTAACGGCGATTATATGACTTTTTATGTGTTTAAGTGTATTAAATGCATACGTGATCCTTGGAGGGTTATTTGAATTAATATGGGTTAATATTAATCGAAAAATATACTTCGAATAAAGAAATACGATAAAAACGCTACGGTTTGAATGACTGCAAAACTGCTTTTCGAGCAACGAAACGCTCGGGTTTATTTTAATAATTATTAACTTTTTAAATATATTTATTTTATTGGGTTTCTAATAAATTAAACGTTTGGTTGCGTTTTAACGATCGGTTTAGCGTTCCGGGCTTTCGGTACATTTAAACGGCACTTGAAACAAGCCACGAATACACGCTTTTGAAAAACACGAGCTCGGGAGACACCCCATTGGGCCATTCCTCCGACCCACACCACCCCACCCCCTTTAATTTCTAATTTGGGCTTATTGGGTACTAGTAGTGCGTTTAGGGCCTAATTTTGAATAGCTTGTGATAAAATTAAATTGCATAATCATCCTAATACCCTAACCAGTCGATTCTTTTCTCCCTCCCTTGTCTCTCTTTTGCGTCGCCATTCACCACCATCACAACACCATTAAATTTTCACTTTTAGATAAAACCATCAACACGAAAGTTGCAATTCACGTCGATAGCTAAGCGTTGGTATAAAAGATTTTGTGATCAAAGGTATAATCACATGAACCCTAATTTTCAAAAATCTAATTTGATGTATTTAGATAGTGTAAGTTGTCAATTGCTCGTGTCTATATGCGTTGTCGTTAATTACAAGCGTTAAATTGATCGTTTGATGTGATTAGGGTTAATCCTGAATTTTTTTGTGTGATTACAGAAACTTGGCATTCTTGAATGTTAAATATTATGATATAATTGAAATCTGCTCAAAAAATTAATAGTTTTAGGATTTGGATTCGCGTATTTTCGTTTCCGTATGACTAAGATATGATTAATTGAAGTTTTTATGATGAATCTGATATTATGTCGAATTCTGGAAAAATGGACATGGAATTGAATTTCATACGGATCATAAATGGATAGAGGACTTAAAAACACTCAAGTTAGACTAGGATTTCATGTGGTTTGGATTTGTATAGCTTCCGTTATGCTTAATTGAATGAACATGAAAAACTGATTTGCTCATTATCATGAAACTGACTTTTTAGTTTATTTGAATTGAGATGATGAATTGGGACTTTGCATTTCTGGAAAATTCATATGATGTAGATAATTTTTCTTCTAGGCCTTGAATCATTTGGATTTGTGAAGCTTGGGTAATATGCGAATCAAAATGATAACCTGAATTTAGTCCAAATCTGTAACGTATGCACCTATAGCTTTATAGCATGAGTTTTGGACCTTTTAATACCTTGGCCTACTGGATATTGAAACTTTGCATGTTATTGACTTAAGTCTAGTTTATGTCAAGTCGTGAAAACTGATTCATTGTGTACACTAAGGCCATAGTTTTGATGACTTCTGATTTGAGCTGAAACAGGATGTCCAACTTGCACGAATTAACTATACTAATTGGCTAAACAAAAGTTTCTCATTCTTGGATATTTGGTAATTTGACTTGTCCTTGAACCATGGCCACTGACCTAGCTTGATTTTCATGTCCCTAGCACCGGGTATAGCCAATACGAGATTTGTGCGCAATCAGAAACTGATTTGGTGAACCATAACTGCACCCATTCTGAAACCCGACTTATAGATATCATATGAGACCCTCTTATTGATTTTTAGAAACATTTATATGTCTAGTTGAGATCTGGAGCTTGTCATACTACCATGTATTATGTGCTATGAGATATTGTGCATTATTTGCAACTTGTACATGAACGTTATGCTAGACGATAAACTGTGATCGCGTATTTGACAAATTGTGAGCTGAAACGTGTTAGTTGACCAACATTTGACATGAACCTACTGATGTTAACTTTAGTTGACCACCTTGACCAAGTTTGACTTTTGGTTTAACTTTGGTTGACTTTTGTTGACTTGCATGAATTAGTTGACTATGTGTTGACTTTCACTTTGAAACGCGTCGAGTCGATCAATAAGACAACTTACTCTATGAAACCACTATGTTATAAAACATAAATAATGACCAACCTATATACGTACACTTAGGTTGCATTACTCGGAATTAAACCATACAAGTTACTTGCTTACTTTTGTTCAAGAGCTATTCAAATGTGAGTCTACAGTTCCACTTTTACTTACTAGTTTTGGGATGAGAATACATGCTGTTATTTATACATTTTATAAATTCTCTTATGTTTGACACGAGTGTTTATTATACATATTGAGTTTTGTTTACAAAGCCGTTAGCTTGAATACTTTTATTACCTTCGGGTAAGCACAATTTAGATGGACGGATACGTTAGGTTAGACAACCTTACCCAAAAAATATTAAATGTGGTGCATTTACTTTGAACTTTATGTACACTCGAACAAGTGTATACGTTTTTATGGGGTAAAGGGAGTGTAGTGGATTCTATACTCTGGTCATTCCTAGTATTTAGGTGCTCATGGATTATGTAACCATTTTTGCAACTGGGTTGTGCTTATTGAAATCTCATAGTCAAATGCGATTAAACTATTTTCTGAATAATGTTTTTCAGATGCTATATTACGTTATTTAAAATCGTGGGCTACAAACAAATGAGAAAAAATTTGACATGGTATTGTCTACAAATATTTGAAACTTGACATGATAGCGTCTACAAGCATTTGAAACTGGACACAGTGTTGTCTACAAACCTTAAACATGAAACCATTCTGGTCTCATACATTGTAATTGATCACCTAAACTTGTGATTTGCAAACGGGAGAAACAAAACATTTTTGAACGTCATACACAACTGAATTTGACATTGATGTACACAAACAGAATTAAATTTGACAAACATTGTCTGAAAACGTTTAATACTAAACCTTGGTGGTTTTTCACAAATAAAAGTTGTCTAAATATCGTTTCTTAATTATACTGCAATGTTTACCTAAAACATGTAGATTCACTCAACATTATTGTTTACCCGTTTTGCATGTTTTATTCTCAGGTATTAATTGCTTCCGCTGTAAAACTTTGCGGTTACGTAGAAGCCAAGCCAAGCACTGGGACCAGAGTTAACATTCCGTTAATGGATTTTGATGGGGTGTTACAAATTTTGAATATAACGTCACTTCATTAAACACGCTATTTAAATCACTAATATGCGTCGCCAAATGGAGTAACATTTGGTTTCAGATTGTGCTGAAATCTCGAGATCACTAAAAAATGACCCTTATATCAAGACTCCTGGACAGTGCTTGACATTTGAGGTCGTCAGGATGCCGAAAAAAGACATTTTACTCATTTTTAATGTTCTCTTTGAACGTTTCCAATTTATATCGTATTATTAGTTTTGTGTATGCATGACTTAGCATGGTATATATAGTTTTAAGGCCTATTATTTCACTCGCAATGTAATTATGTATAACGCATATAATTTTGAATCTGATGTCACTTCATTAAACACGCTTTTTTAAATCATTAATATGCGCTGCCAGATGGAGTAACATTTGGCGGCGCATAACCTTCGGTTTCAGATTGTGCTGAAATTCTCAAGATCACCCTAAAATAGCCGAACGAGTAAGACTCTATGAATGTGCTTGCCATTCGAGGTCGTCTAGATTCCTAAAAAGACACCTTTTCTCGCCAATTCGCACCACGCACCAAACACCACCGACGGTTCGTGGCGCTTGGTGTTTTGTGTGTTTGGCTAAAATGTTAGATCTAGCGTATCTTTTGATTCGTAGCTCCGATTTAATCATCGTTTTTTAAAATCGTGTATTTTTTCGGGATGTATCCGTTAGAAATCTGTCGTAGGCGGTTTGTCCCAAATATTTTTCGAAACGACACCTCGAAAGCCTTTAATTTTACCTTTTTATGATTTTGACTGCTTTGATTTTCTTTCATATCCTTTGTGTATGCATGATTTAGTATGGTACATATTGTTTTAAGACCTATTATTTCACTTACAATGTAATTATGTATAACACATATAATTTTGAATATAACGTCACTTCATTAAACACGCTTTATAAATCACTAATATGCGCCGCCAAATGGAGTAACATTTGGTGGCGCATAACCTTTGGTTTCAGATTGTGCTGAAATTCTCGAGATCACCATAAAACGACCCTAACACCAAGACTCCTGGAGAGTGTCTTGACATTCGAGGTCGTCAGGATGTCGAAAAATGACATTTTACTCATTTTTAATGTTCTCTTTGAACGTTTTGAAATTATATCGTATTATTAGTTTTGTGTATGCATGACTTAGCATGGTATATAAGTTTTAAGGCATATTATTTCACTCGCAATGTAATTATGTACAACGCATATAATTTTAAATCTGATGTCACTTCATTAAACACGCTTTTTTAAATCATTAATATGCGCCGCAAGAAGGAGTACCATTTGGCGGCGCATAACCTTCGGTTTCAGATTGTGCTGAAATTCTCAAGATCACCATAAAAAACCAAATGAGCAAGACTCTCTGAACGTGATTGCCATTCGAGGTCGTCTAGATTCCTAAAAAGTCATCTTTTCTCGCAAATTCGCACCACGTACCAAATGCCGACGACGGTTCGTGGCGCTTGGTGTTTTGTGTCTTTAGCCAAAATGTTAGATCTATCGTATCTTTTGACTCGTAGCTCCGATCCAGTCACCGTTTTTTTTTAAATCGTGTATTTTTTTCAGGATGTATACATGGGCAAACTGCCGTAGGCGGTTTGTCCCAAATATTTTTCGAAACGAGACCTCAAAATTCTTGAATTTTGCCTTTTTACTATTTCGACCGTTTTGAATTTCTTTCTTATCCTTTATGTATGAATGATTTAGCATGGTACATATTGTTTTAAGGCCTATTATTTCACTTACAATGTAATTATGTATAACACATATAATTTTGAATATATAACGTCGCTTCATTAAACACGCTTTTTAACTCACTAATATGCGCCGCCAAATGGAGTAACATTTAGCGGCGCATAACCTTTGGTTTCAGATTGTACTGAAATTCTAGAGATCAACATAAAATGACCTTAACATCAAGACTCCTGGATAGTATCTTGACATTCGAGCTCGTCAGGATGCCGAAAATAGACATTTTACTCATTTTTAATGTTCTCTTTGAACGTTTTCAATTTATATGGTATTATTAGTTTTGTGTATGCATGACTTAGCATGGTATATATAGTTTTAAGGCCTATTATTTCACTCGTAATGTAATTATGTATAACGCATATAATTTTGAATCTAATGTCACTTCATTAAACACGCTTTTTTAAATCTTTAATATGCGCCTCCAGATGGAGTACCATTTAGCGGCGCATAACCTTCGGTTTCAGATTGTGCTGAAATTCACAAGATCACCCTAAAACGGCCGAATGAGAAAGAGTCCCTGAAAGTACCTGTCATTCGAGGTCGTCTAGATTCCTAAAAAGACATCTTTCCTCGTAAATTCGCACCACGCACCAAACACCACTGACGGTTCGTGGTGATTAGTGTTTTGTGTCATTGGCCAGAATGTTAGAACTATCGTATCTTTTGACTCGTAGCTCTGTGTCACCGTTTTTTTAAATCGTGTATTTTTTCAGGATGTATCTGTTGGAAAACTACCGTAGGCTGTTTGTCCCAAATATTTTTCAAAACAAGACCTCGAAAGCCTTGAATTTTACTTTTTACGATTTTGACCGTTTTGAATTTCTTTCATATCCTTTGTGTATGCATGACTTAGCATGGTACATATTGTTTTAAGGCCTATTATTTCACTTACAATGTAAATATGTATAACACATATAATTTTGAATATAACGTCATTTCATTAAACACGCTTTTTGAATCACTAATATGCGCCGTCAAATGGAACAACATTTGGCAGCCCATAACCTTTGGTTTCAGATTGTGCTGAAATTCTCGAGATCACCATATAACGACCCTGACATTAAGACTCCTGGATAGTGTCTTGACATTCGAGGTCGTCAGGATGCCGAAAAAAGACATTTTACTCATTTTTAATGTTCTCTTTGAATGTTTTCAATTTGTATCGTAATATTTGCTTTGTGTATGCATGACTTAGTATGGTATATATAGTTTTAAGGAATATTATTTCACTCGCAATGTAATTATGTATAACCCATATAATTATGAATCTGATGTCACTTCATTAAACACGCTTTTTTAAATCATTAATATGCGCCGCTAGATGGATTACCATTTGGCGGCGCATAACCTTCGGTTTTAGATTATGCTGAAATTCTCAAGACCACCCTAAAACCGCCGAACGAGCAAGACTCTCTGAACGTGCTTGCCATTCGAGGTCATCTAGATTCCTAAAAAGACATCTTTCCTCGTAAATTTTTACCGAGCACCAAACACCACCGACGGTTCGTGGCGCTTGGTGTTTTGTGTCTTTGGCTAAATAATTAGATCTATCGTATCTTTTTACTCGTAGCTTCGAATAAGTCATCATTTTTTTTAAATCATGTATTTTTTTAGGATGTATCTGTTGGCGGTTTGTCCCAACTATTTTTCGAAACGAGACCTCGAAAGCCATGAATTTTGCCTTTTTACGATTTTTGACCGTTTTGAATTTCTTTCATATCCTTTGTGTATGCATGACTTAGCATGATACATATTGTTTTAAGGCATATTATTTCACTTGCAATGTAATTATGTATAACACATATAATTTTGAATATAACGTCACTTCATTAAACACGCTTTTTAAATCACTAATATGTGCCCCAAATGGAGTAACATTTGACGGCGCATAACCTTTGGTTTCATATTGTGCTGAAATTCTCGAGATCATAATAAAACGACCCAAACATCAAGACTCATGGATAGTGTCTTGACATTCGAGGTCTTCAGGATGCCGAAAAAGACATTTAACTCATTTTTAATGTTCTCTTTGAACATTTTTAATTTATATCGTATTATTAGTTTTGTGTACGCATGACTTAGCATGGTATAAATAGTTTTAAGGCCTATTATTTCACTCGCAATATAATTATGTATAACGCATATAATTTTGAATCTGGTGTCACATCATTAAACACGCTTTTTTAAATTATTAATGTGTGCTGTCAGATGGAGTGCCATTTGGCGGCGCATAACCTTCGGTTTTAGATTGTACTGAAATTCTCAAGATCACCCTAAAAAGGCCGAACGAGCAAGACCCTCAGAACGTTCTTGCTATTCGAGGTCGTCTAGATTCCTAAAAAGACATATTTCCTTGTAAATTCACACCACGCACCAAACACCACCGACGGTTTGTGCCGCTTGGTGTTTTGTGTCTTTGGCCAAAATGTTAGATCTATCGTATCTTTTGAGTCGTAGCTCTGATTTAGTCACCATTTTTTTAAATTGTGTATTTGTCGGGATCTATCTGTTGCAAACTGTCGTAGGCGGTTTGTCCCAAATATTTTTCGCAACGAGACCTCGAAAGCCTACAATTTTGCAGTTTTACGATTTTGTCGGTTTTGAAATTCTTTCATATCCTTTGTGTATGCATGACTTAGCATGGTGCATATTTTTTTAAGGCCTATTATTTAACTTACAATGTATTTATGTACAGCACATATAATTTTGAATATAACGTCACTTCAATAAACACGCTTTTTAAATCACTAATGTACGCCGCCAAATAGAGTAACATTTCGCGGCGCATAACCTTTGGTTTCAGATTGTGCTAAAATTCTCGAGATCACCATAAAACGACCCTAACATCAAGACTCATGGATAGTGTCTTGACATTTGAGGTCGTCAGGATGCCGAAAAAAGACATTTTACTCATTTTTAATGTTCTCTTTGAACGTTTTCAATTTATATCGTATTATTAGTTTTGTGTATGCATGACTTAGCATTGTATATATAAATTTAAGGCCTATTATTTCACTCACAATATAATTATGTATAACGCATATAATTTTGAATCTGATGTCACTTCATTAAACACGCTTTTTTAAATCATTAATATGCGCCACCAGATGGAGTACCATTTGGCGGCGCATAACCTTCGGTTTCAGATTGTGCTGAAATTCACAAGATCACCCTAAAATGGCTAACTAAAACGCCCGAACGAGCAAGACGCTCTGAACATGCTTGCCATTCGAGGTCGTCTAGATTCCTAAAAAGACATCTTTCCTCGCAAATTCGCACCACGCACCAAATACCATCGACGGTTCGTGGCGCTTGGTGTTTCGTGTCTTTAGCCAAAACGTTAGATCTATCTTATCTTTTGACTCTAGCTCTGATTTAGTCACGTTTTTTTTAAATCGTGTATTTTTTTCAGGATCTATTCATTGGCAAACTGCCGTAGGTGGTTTATCCCAAATATTTTTTGAAACGAGACCTCGAAAGCCTTCAGTTTTGCCTTTTTACGATTTTGACTGTTTTAAATTTCCTTCATCTTTTGTGTATGCTTGACTTAGCGTGGTACATATTGTTTTAAGGCCTATTATTTCACTTACAATGTAATTATGTATAACACATATAATTTTGAATATAACGTCACTTCATTAAATACGCTTTTTAAATACTAATATGCGTCGCGAAAATGAGTAACATTTGGTGGCGCATAACCTTTGGTTTCAGATTGTGCTGAAATTCTCGAGATCACCATAAAATGACCCTAACATCAAGACTCCTGGATAGTGTCTTGACATTTGAGGTCATCAGGATGCCGAAAAAAGACATCTAACTCATTTTTAATGTTCTCTTTGAACGTTTTCAATTTATATCATATTATTAGTTTTGTGTATGCATGACTTAGCGTGGTATATATAGTTTTAAGGCCTATTATTTCATTCACAATGTAATTATGTATAACGCATATAATTTTGAATCTGATGTCACTTCATTAAACATGCTTTTTAAATAATTAATATGCGCCGCCAGATGGAGTATCATTTGGCGGCGCATAACCTTCTGTTTCAGATTGTGCTAAAATTCTCAAGATCACCCTAAAACAGTCGAATGAGCAAGACTCTCTTAACGTGCTTGCCATTCGAGCTCATGTAGATTCCTAAAATGACATCTTACCTTGCAAATTCTCACCACACACCAAACACCATCGACGGTTTGTGGCGCTTGGTGTTTTGTCTCTTTGGCCAAAATGTTAGATCTCTCGTATCTTTTGACTCGTAGCGCCGATTTAGTCCCCGTTTTTTTAAATCATGTATTTTTTCGGGATCTATCAGTTGGCAAACTGTCATAGGCGGTTTGTCCCAAATATTTTTTGAAATGAGACCTCGAAAGCCTTCAATTTTGCTTTTTTTGATTTTGACCGTTTTGAATTTCCTTCATATTATTCCTTTTGTGTATGCATGACATAGCATGGTACATATTGATTTAAGGCCTATTATTTCACTTACAATGTAATTATATATAACACATATAATTTTGAATCTAATGTCACTTCATTAAAAACGCTTTTTAAATCACTAATATGCGCCGTCATATGGAGTAACATTAGGCGGCGCATAACCTTTGGTTTCAGATTGTGCTGAAATTCTCGAGATTATCCTAAAACGACCCTAACATCAAGACTCCTGGATTGTGTCTTGACATTTGAGGTCATCAGGATGCCGAAAAAATACATTTTACTCATTTTTAATGTTCGCTTTGAACGTTTTCAATTTATATCGTATTATTAGTTTTGTGTATGGATGACTTAGCATGGTATATATATTTTTAAGGCATATTATTTCACTCGCAATGTAATTATGTATAACGCATATAATTTTTATTCTAATGTCAATTCATTAAACATGCGTTTTTAAATCATTAATATGCGCTGCCAGATGGAGTTCCATTTTGGCGCATAACCTTCGGTTTCAGATTGTGCTGAAATTCTCAAGATCACCCTAAACTGGACGAAAGAGCAATACTCTCTAAACATGCTTGCTATTCGAGGTCATCTAGATTCCGAAAAATATATCATTCCTCGCATATTCTCACCACGCACCAAACACCACCGGCGGTTCGTGGTGCTTGGTGTTTTGTGTCTTTGGCGAAAATGTTAGATCTATCGTATCTTTTGACTTGTAGCCCCGATTTAGTCACCGTTTTTTTAAATCGTTTATTTTTTCAGGATCTATCCATTGGCCAACTGCCGTAGGAAGTTTGTCCCAAATATTTTTTGAAACGAGACCTCGAAAGCCTTTAATTTTGCCTTTTTTAAATTTGACCGTTTTGAATTTCTTTCATATTATTCATTTTGTGTATGCATAACTTAGCACGGTACCTATTGTTTTAAGGCCTATTATTTCACTTACAATGTAATTATGTATAACACATATAATTTTGAATCTAATGTCACTTCATTAAACACGCTTTTGAAATCACTAATATGCGCCGCCAAATGGAGTTACATTTGGCGGCGTATAACCATTGGTTTCAGAATGTGCTGAAATTCTCGAGATCACCTAAAACGACCCTAACATCAACACTCCTGGATAGTTTCTTGACATTCAAGGTCGTCAGGATACCGAAAAAAGATATTATACTCATTTTTAATGTTCTCTTTGAACGTTTTTAATTTATATTATGTATAACGCATATAATATTGAATCTAATGTCACTTCATTAAACTTTCTTTTTTAAATCATTAATATGCACCGCCAGATGGAGTACCATTTGGCAGCGCATAACCTTCGGTTTCGGATTGTGCTGAAATTCTCAAGATCACCCTATAACGGACGAACGAGCAAGACTCACTGAACGTGCTTGCAATTTGAGGTCGTTTAGATTCCTAAAAAACATCTTTTCTCGCAAGTTTACGCCACGCACATAACACCATCGACGGTTCGTCGTACTTGGTGTTTTGTGTCTTTGGCCAAACTGTTAGATCTATCGTATCTTTTGACTCGTAGCTCCAACTTAGTCAACGATTTTATTTAAATCGTGTATTTTTTCGAGATCTATCCGTTGGAAAACTGCCGTAGGCAGTTTGTCCGAAATATTTTTCGAAACGAGACCTCGAAAACCTTCAATTTTGCCATTTTTTTTTTTTTACTTTGACCAGTTTGAATTTCTTTCATATTATTCCTTTTGTGTATGCATGACTTAGCATGGTACATATTGATTTAAATCGTATTATTTCACTTACAATGTAATTATGTTTAACACATATAATTTTGAATCAAATGTCACTTCATTAAACACGCTTTTTAAATCACTAATGCGCCGCCAAATGAAGTAACATTTGGCAGCGCATGAGCTTTGGTTTCAGATTGTGCTGAAATTCTCGAGATCACCCTAAAACGACCCTAACAACAAGACTCCAGGATAGCGTCTTGACATTCGAGGTCGTCTGGATGCTGAAAAAAGACATTTTACTCATTTTTAATGTTCTCTTTGAACGTTTTCAATTTATATCGTATTATTAGTTTTGTGTATGCATGACTTAGTGTGGTATATATAGTCTTAAGACCTATTATTTCACTCGCAATGTAATTATGTATAACTCATGTAATTTTGAATCTAATGTCACTTCATTAAACACGCGTTTTTTAATCATTAATATGCGCCGCCAGATGGATTACCATTTGGCGGCGCATAACCTTCATTTTCAGATTGTGCGGAAATTCTCAAGAATACCCTAAAACGGCCGAACGAGCAAGACTCTCTAAATGTACTTGCCATTCGAGTTCGTCTAGGTTCTGAAAAAGACATCATTCCTCGAAAATTCGCTCCAAGCACCAAACACCACCGACGGTTCGTGGTGCTTGGTGTTTTGTGCCTTTGGCCAAAATGTTAGATCTATCATATCTTTTGACTCGTAGCTCCGATTTAGTCACTGTTTTTTTAAATCGTGTATTTCTCGTGATTTATCCGTTGGTAAACTTTCGTAAGCGGTGTAACACAAATATTTTTCAAAACGAGACTTCGAAAGACTTCAATTTTGTCTTTTTTCAATTCTGACTGTTTAAATTTCTTTCAGATTAATCCTTTTGTGTATGCATGAATAAGCATGGTACATATTGTTTTAAGGCCTATTATTTCACTTACAATGTAATTATGTATAACACATATAATTTTGAATTTAATGTCACTTCATTAAAGACGCTTTTGAAATCACTAATATGCGCTGCCAAATGGAGTAACATTTAGCGGCGCATGACGTTTGGTTTCAGATTGTGCTGAAATTCCCGAGATCACCTTAAAATGACCCTAACAACAAGACTCCTGGATAGTGTTGAGACGACCCGTCCTAATCCATCTGGACGAATACATTACATTTGGTTACATCGCGAGGTATTTGACCTCTAGGGATACATTTTACAAACATTGCATTCGTTTTTAAAAGACAAACTTTCATTCCATCGAAAGTTGACAGGCATGCATACCATTTCATAATATATCCAACTATAAACGACTTAATAATATTTTTGATGAACTCAACGACTCGAATGCAACATCTTTTGAAATATGTCATGAACGACTCCAAGTAATATCTCTAAAATGAGCAAATGCACAGCGGAAGATTTCTTTCATACCTGAGAATAAACATGCTTTAAAGTGTCAACTAAAAGGTTGGTGAGTTCATTAGTTTATCGTAATCAATCATTTCCATAATTTTAATAGACCACAAGATTTTCATTTTCATTTCTCATAAATATAATCTCATATCAGGCATTTCGCAAACTGCGTAAAGATAAAAATCATTCATATGGTGAACACCTGGTAACCAACCTTAACAAGATGCATATATAATATCCCCATCATTCCAGGACTCCCTTCGGACATGATAAATTCGAAGTACTAAAGCATCCGGTACTTTGGATGGGGCTTGTTGGGCCAAATAGATCTATCTTTAGGATTCACGTCAATTAGGGTGTCTATTCCCTAATTCTTAGATTACCAGACTAAAAAGGAGCATATTCGGTTTAATAATCCAGCCATAGAATGTAGTTTTCGATTACTTGTGTCTATTTCGTAAAACATTTATAAAAGCAGCGCATGTATTCTCAGTCCCAAAAATATATATTGCAAAAGCCTTTAAAAGGGGAGCAAATTAAACTCACAATACTGTATTTTGTAGTAAAAATACATGTGACGACATTGAACAACTGAAAAATGGAGGGTTGGCCTCGGATTCACGAACCTATATCATTTGTGTATATATATATATATTAATACACATAATCGTAACCGAATAAATATATATAAATTTATTAGTTATATCGTTTTTACATTAATAACTTATATGTTCCATATATTCATTTTATATATTTTAACTAAATAAGATATTAAGTTTGTTATGTTTTATACATTAAATATATTTATATATTTATATATATGTGTATACCATTTGTTTGTTAAAACATTATTTTAATAATACTAAGATAATATTTGAAATAATATAATGATAATACTATTATTAAATATAATGATAACATCAGTAGTTTTAATAAGATTGATAATTTAATAATAATGGTAATGAAATTAATAATTTTGATATCATTACATAATACTTAATAATAATAATAATTATAACAATCTTATTACTAGTGGTAATCCTAATAATAATACTTTTATTCATAATAATAATAATAATAATAATAATAATAAGTCTAAAATGATACTAATACTAATATTTATGAAAATAATAATAGTTTGTATTATTTTCATAATGATATTATTAATAAACCTTTTCATCATAATGACAATAATATTAAAGTTTTAAAATTACTAATAATATCAGGAGTAATACTCATAGTAATAATAATAATAGATATAATACTTTTAATTATGATAATAATAATAAGAGCAATTATGATACTTATAATAATATTTATAATGTTAAATTGTATTATGTTCATAATACTGTTAATAATAATAATAATGATAAAGGATATCTAATACTTATTAGTAATAATAATAATTAAAATCTATAGTATTTAGTGCTAATAACCAAAAATTAATAATAACAATATTAATAATCACATTAAATAATAATACTAGTAATAATAATAATAATAACAATATCAATAATAATGATAAAAATAGAAATGATTTTTAAAAATATATAACTACCTCAAAAGCCCATTTTAAAAAGAATTGCACCAAGCACGGATTGAACCCGAGACCTCTCGAAACCCAACACCATCACTTAACCATCCCTCCAATTCTGTTTTTCTGATTTGAATCTATACTAAATATATATAAATCGTTCCCTTTCTGTTTCCACTTCTTCTTCATCATTAAATTAATCAGGAATCGAATTTTACCATATAGAAATGTAATGTTCATTTTTATGATATCAAATGGCTCCATAAATAATTTATAATTTAGATACTGAATTAATAATCTCGAAAAGAAAAGAAAAAAAATTATATAAGAACCCATTACATGTTGCTGTTCGTCACTAAGCACAAACACAAACTCCAAAATTTGATTCAATTTTTAAGACGTTTTTAGACTAAAATCGTAACATAAATTGCGTTGCAAATCACCATTTGAAACTTCTTGAATCATTAATTTAACCAGAAACTTAAAAAAAATTTCGAATTTCGCGAAGAACAACACTTTGACTTTTTGAAGTTTAAACTTTGACTTCAAAATTATAACTCGATATGAGGAATTAAATTAAGAAATTCTTCAGAAAGTTTACATATACCTTTCCTAGCAAAATTGCATTAATAGATTTTTGAATTGATTTGAAATTCGATGTATTGAATAAAAGTATAACGAACAGAGCAGAACCGTATACTCTTTTTATATTTTCTATTTTAGTTTATGAATTACAGTGGGCAAGGGTTGTATTTGATAATGAGAGTGAAAAGTTAATTGATTTTTTTCTTTGTTAAATGATTTGTTTGATTTATAGCAAAAAGCAGTCGACAGATTTAACACTCAGGAATAAAATAGAATAAAAATAAAATAAAATAAAAACATAAAGCAATTTCGTATGATTATTTGTTGTCTGTATTGATCCATGAAGTCGACCCCTAACAGAAATCCGACATAAACAAAATTTCAATAAAGTCTGATAGGTAGGTTAAACAGATTACGATCCTTATATCAGATTCTATAAGTATAATATATAATTAATGTAAATATATTAATAATAATAATAATAATAATAATAATAATAATAATAATAATAATAATAATAATAATAATAATAATAATAATAATTATATTAACTATAAATATGGTAATAATAATATTATTCATAGTACTAATAATAATACTAATTGTTGTAATATTAATATTATTAATGATAATAATAATATTAATAATAATATAAAGATTTATACATATCAAATTTCATATTTATATCATAATATTATTAATACTGGTATTCATATTAATATTTATTTTAATAGTAATAATGAAAGTAATAAAATTATTTTAACAGTTATATTTTAACTTGTGTTATATATTTATATTATTACTTAGGTAGTATTTAATGATAAAAATTTATATAATAACTTTTATTAACTTTTATTATTTATACAATTTATATATATATATTACAATATAATAATATTTGTACATATAAATCATATATATTTATATTTAGTTTCATATTTAGTAACAACTTAGTTATTTTGTATCTTATTCTACATATTTAGTTTAAGAAATTTAATCGTATATTATTATTTCATATATATATATATATATATATATATATATATATATATATATATATATATATATATATATATATATATATATATATATATTTATTTGTATCCAATTGTTCGTGAATCGTTAGCAATGGTCAAAGGTTAACTGAATCCATATAAATAGTTCAAAGATTTTGTGACTCAACATTACAGACTTTGCTTATCGTGTCGAAATCATATAAAGATTAAGTTTAAATTTGGTCAGAAATTTCCAGGTCGTCACGGTACCTATCCCTTAAAGAAATTTCGTCCCGAAATTTGAGTGGGATCATCATGGCTAACAATAAAAATATTTTCATGATGATTATGAGTTGTTAAATAGAGTTTTATCATCATTGAGTAATATGAATAAAATAATTTGATTACACGAAGAGTATAAGTGAAGCTATGACAAAAGAGTGAAATGTGAAAATAAAGTCTCGTCATATCTTTTGACATATATAAGATTGATTTCTGGGGTTCAAGGGATTTAGAGAAAACCTTCGTAATAAGATTCGATTTTTCAGTAATTAAGGAATTTAGGATCCGCTTTAAATGCCATCATCTGTTTTGATTGCTCTGTCGGATATTTTACTATAAATTCCACTCCTTTCGCTTCCTTTATATTTTGGAATTCAATACTTTTGTTTTCTCTTTCCGACTTTAAGTCAAACGAATAATGATCCAAATTTTTGTAGGTATGGAGTTTCGAATGAACATGACTGTTGTTCTAAGAGAGAAATCGTAATAGCACGATCTTGATTGGTTAAATTATCAGAGTTCAAGAGAAAAGATAGAACTATCAAGAAATATGTTCTTGATATCTTCAGAGATTAGGTAGAATGTAAGAGTCGTTTAAAATGGCACATGATGACGTTATGATCTGTGAATCATCACGTTTCATTAGAAACTCAGCATAATTTACTATAATATAATCACGTTGATCAAGTGTCATTATATTATACTAACTTATGCTTTAGTTCCCAACATTTCTTCAAAAACATTCATATTTTAAATTCGAATATTTCAGAATTTAGAAACTAAAATAGTTTCCCTCCTGATGTAACACTGATATCGTGAAGAGATAAATGATTTCAGATAAGAATAGTTATGAAAATATTTTCAGAAATATCGAGGATAATGATGAAGATTTGTTCGTAACAGTGTAGAGTCAGAAGCAAGGTATTCGTTAATGATTTCTTCAGGTACTGAATGGTAGACTGGGTGCTTTTCAGAATTTCATAATTGAAGATCATAATTCTAAGAGATAAAGGTTATATGTATACATATAACTGTTGATGTAGACATGCTGCGAGATTTCAAAATACTATTTACTAATTCTCGGTAATTAGTATGGAAATTCTCATTATAGGATGCGAATGAGTAGGTGATGGGATTTCGAAAAAAATAATGATTTTTCGGAAGGTCAAAAATTAATAAAGTTACTGGTAAGTTTATTGCTAATGTGGTGGAATATAAACGGTTCTCCGGTAACGAAGGCGAAAAGACAACGTATATATCGAGGTTATAATAAGGCTAGTCCGACTGAAAAGTTGAAGTTGACTTGCTGAAGCAGTGATAAAATTGGCTAAGTTGGAGAGGGATTGTAAAGTTATTTTCGGTAATAACAACGCCAATAGAGCTAGCACAGATACGTGTTTAACGTTTACTCAGATTCCGAGAGTTTTTCAGGTGCATAACTATACGCATAAATCTTTCCTTCCATAAATGAAGGGCGGTTGGTTCATACTCTCGGTTGAGGTGTTTTCAAGAATCATGAAAGATTTGAACGCGGATTGTAATCGTCAAGATACAAATGAGGTTTAAGATGAAATCAAGTGGCAAACTTGAAGAATTGTTTAGTTTCATATGTTATAATCCATATTTTAATTCATTTTAATTGTCCAATGTTGGAAGTCCATAGTTAGCAGTCCACAATTAGTAATTCAATAATTCATATATATAGTTTAATATATAGTATTCGAATTAATTAATACGTATTGTGACCTATTGTATACATGTCTCAGACTCAATCACAACTCAAAGTATATATATTATTGTAGAATCAACCTCAACCCTGTATAGCTAACTCGAACATTACTGCATATAGAGTGTCTATGGTTATTCCAAATAATATATATAGATGCGTCGATATGATATGTCAAAACCTTGTATACGTGTCCCGATATTTAAAGTGCATAAAATAAATAACAGAAATTAAATGACGATAAATAAAATAGCGAGAATTAAAATTGCGATAATTAAATTGCGAAAAATAAATGTAATAAGGAATTAACAGTTAGCTAGGAACAGTTAGCTAGGATTTTGTTAGCGTGATTTCTTAACAAAATTTCTCATACTTAATTTGTTTGTTTCTAACAAATTTTACTTCGTCCAATGTTTTCTTCATTATGCCACTTGTTAGATTCTGATAGGTCAAAATCCAAATATAAAATTGAATGAAAATGGTTATTCTGCGGTGAACAGATACGTATATATGTGGGTGTAAGTAGGATAGTAAATGACTGTTGAATCAGATTCGAAGAATGTACAGTGTAACTTATTAATGTGAAATCTAAATATTTCTCTGGTATTACCTACCCGTTAAAATATTTTCACCATTAATCGTTTGTACAAAAGAATTTTTAATTACAATCTTTATGAAAATATACTTACATATATATTTTCTTCAGATGTAATCATGGATTTAATGAGTCAATATGATATTAAACTCATTTGATTTACCGTTAGAACAAGAATATATAATCTCTAGAACATTAGAGATTACATAATCGTCATGTCGTACGAAGATAAATGATGTAGAACGATTCATAGAACGATGATTAAGTTCGAGGTATGGAATGAGATGTTGAGACATGGGTTGTTGATGGTACTGGTGCTGTTACTGATGGTACTGTTGGTGCCGGTGGTGTTGCTGAAGCTGGTAAATTTTGCACCATATTCTCCAAATTGATTACTCGAGCGCGAAGTTCGTTGACTTCTTCTATTATTCCGGGATGATTGTCGGTCGGAACGAGCGGATGAATAAGGTTTAGAATTTGAGATAGTATATAATCATGACGAGATACTCTGGGTATGACAGAGAAAATGGTGTCTCGAACAGGTTCGCAGGTAAGTGCTTCAGATTTATCGCCCAGAGGTGAATTCGGTTGATGAAAAGGATTGCCTTCTTCGTGTGACGACCCGAGAATTTCCGACTAAATTTAAACTTAATCTTTATATGATTTCGATACGATAAGCAAAGTCTGTAATGTTGCAGTCTCAAAAAAACTTTGAACTGTGTTCATGTAATCAATTACCCTTCGACCATGACCGACGATTCACGAGCAGTTATTTATGGTTAGATAAAATATATATATAATAAAACAATTACAAAGTATTAAATGATATACTCCGAGTTTAATTATTTCAATATAAAATATATTTATTTATTTGAGAATTTTAAAACATAATATACATGGTAGTTTGAATATATATATGTATATGATTTCTATACATAGTTAATATTATATGTATATTGTTATAAACTATATAAATATTAAATATTCAAATATAATTTATTATAATTAATAAGTATTTTATAATTAATAATATGTAATATTAATATATTAAATTTAATTACAAGATAAAATATAGTTGTTAATGTTACTATTATTACTTTCTTTATTATAAATATAAATATTAATATTAATATTAGTGTCAGTAATATTATTAATTTTCAAAAATATAATATATGGTTATCATTAACATTATAAATAATATAAATTATTATTATTATCACTAATAATATGATTATTATTATCACTTTCATAATAATTATTATCCTTATTATTATTTATTACTATTATTATTATTAACACAATTATTATATCTATAAGTAATGTTATTAGTATAATTACTAGTTATTAATAATTATTAAGTATAAAATGTGAAAGCATATAGATACAATGTTTAATTTCACTATCAGATGAATGTAAAGTTTGGAAATTATTTCAAGTTTGTGTAAGTCACTGTCTAGTATTATTTTCTTGTCTGCAAAAGAAAATGGAAATCGAATAACTTTCTGTTATAGATACTATCTATCATTTTCTAATCTTATTCTTCATCCTATCTAAATATATATACTTATTCCTACATGAAATGCAATGAGGAACCAAAACTTTTCTTCTTCTTTCCCCTCTCTTTCATAATTCCCTAAATTTTACATACATACACAACATCAGATAAATTTAAATCACCACCATTTCACGTATACAAGTTGTTGTTCTATTTCCTGTTTCAGTCACAAACCACAACTCACCACCTTCGCCACAACCTTAATCACCTTAGCATCCTTAGAAACAAACCACCACCATCACCATAACAACCATCATTAAAATACCACCTCGATCATTATCTTTTGCTCGGAAAACTTTGATCACCCAAGCCACCACCTGAATAAATTTTCGATCTTGATCACTAACCGGTCACTACTTTTCTCTACCATGGCAACCATCACACAAACACCTTCACTGCTCGCTGCAACTTATTGTTCTGGGTAAAACGACCGAAACCAACACCACCCTATAATCATCATACCCAAAAGATCATTCTTGAAACCACACTTTCTATATCTTCTGTTCTAACTGAATATCAACCACACCCTCACCTAAATGCTTGTATCATACTGCTCTTTATTTCTGTTCGTTTGTTGCCCTCGTCATAACCCATCAATGTACAAGTACGTGGTAACACCAACATAAACTACTATCTTCTTGTTGCGTTCTATTTACAGTCCCTTCAAATACTCAATTTACAACATCAAAACATTACGTTTATTGCTACTACTATACTGAAGCTACCTGGTTCTGTTTTTAACTCGCAACAATCACCTCCTGTCATCATCGATTGTACATATACTTCTATCTGAAAACCAACACAACAATACCAATGCAAAACCCATGAATTTGTGAAATGATTTTAAGAACAACAACCAAAATTCAGACGGTTATTTTCATAAAGTCCCAAAAATTTATTTTTATTTTTCCTTTTAATTACTTTTTCAACATAAATCTGTACATAAAATATATTCAATATTATCTATAAAATATGTGATAAATAGATTCATAACCTAAAAAGGGTCATACCTCCTTCGTAACTAAAGAACCAAAATTAGTTTGACTTTTTGGCTACGAACTTTGACCTTCGAATTCGGATTCAACTCTTCGTGTTTGGATTTGAAAAGACACAGAAACAATCTTGATTAGATTTAGAACAAATCTACACTTTATTTCTTCTTCAATTCGTTATCAATCAACCCGGAGATCGAATCGTATTGAGTTTATGATAGATGAAGAATACAAACTGATTCTCTATTGAACTGCTGTTAATACAACCAGATGGTGCACGAAGTCTCGAATCTCTTATCAACAATACATTTTTTTTTTTGATCAAATGGTAGTGGAAAACTTAATATAAAGGTTTGAAGTTTAGAGCTCAAGGATCGATGTCGAACAACATCTCCTGATCTCAGAGGGAGGTGGACCTTTATCAATTCAGAGATTGGTATTGGAGATGAAACGATGGGGATGATGTTGATACAGAGAAGATGGAGATGATGATATATGATCGAATAAGATCGATGCTGCTATGTGTTCTTGGCCGGTTCAATCAATTAAAAACCTAGACACTAAACTCTTTAAATTTTCGGGCTAATGGATACCTTAAGGATGGATTATTTTACTCTTGGGCCACTACTTAACATCTTGGACTATTTGTTTTTGGGCCTTCCATTCCTTAAATTTGTAAGGTATATTGTTATTATTATTATTATTATTATTATTATTATTATTATTATTATTATTATTATTATTATTATTATTATTATTATTATTATTATTATTATTATCAATATTAAAAAAAATTACTATATTATGAAGATAAAGGTTTTAAAGATATTGTTAAAGTTATAAGCATAAAAATTAAAGATTATATATATAAATATATATTTAATACACATAACATGACTACATTAATATTTCCGTATATAATATGAAAATATATATATAATGAAACTTACTAATTTACTATATATATATATATATAAATCACATCACTAATAATGATACATATATTTGTTCAATTTCAATTACGTATGTTAATATATATACAAATGATATAGGTTCGTGAATCCGAGGCCAACCTTGCATTGTTCAGTTGTTTAATGTCATTATATGTATTTTAACTACAAAATACATTAGGTGAGTTTCATATGCCCCCTTTTTACTCTTTACATTTTTGGGCTGAGAATACATGCAAATGCTTTATTAACTATTTTACAATATTTATATGCGTGAGTTTCATTTGCCTTTTTACCCTTTATATTTTTGGGCTGAGAATACATGCGCAATTTTTATAAATGTTTTACGAAATAGACACAAGTAATCGAAACTACATTATATGGTTGAATTATCGAAATCGAATATGCCCCTTTTTATTAAGTCTGGTAATCTAAGAATTCGGGAACAGACACCCTAATTGACGCGAACTCTAAAGATAGATCTATCGGGCCCAACAAGCCCCATCCAAAGTACCGGATGCTTTAGTACTTCGAAATTTATATCATGTCCGAAGGAGGATCCCGGAATGATGGGGATATTCTTATATGCATATTGTGAATGTCGGTTACCAGGTGTTCAATCCATATGAATGATATTTTTGTCTCTATGCATGGGACGTATGTTTATGAGAAATGGAAATACGAAATCTTGTGGTCTATTAAAATGATGGAAATGATTATTTATGTAAAACTAATGAACTCACCAACCTTTTTGGTTGACACTTGAAGGCATGTTTATTCTCAGGTACGAAAGAAATCTTCCGCTGTGCATTTGCTCATTTTATAGATATTACTTGGAGTCATTCATGGCATATTTCAAAAGACGTTACATTCGAGTCATCGAGCTCATCAAGATTATTATTAAGTCAATTATATTTGGATATATTATGAAATGCTTTACATGCCTGTCAACTGTCGATGTAACGAAAGTTTGTCTTTTAAAAACGAATGCAATGTTTGTAAAATTTATCATATGGAGGTCAATTACATCGCGATGTAATCAACTGTTATGAATCGTTTGTAATCGATATGGACTTCGTCCGGATGGATTAGTACGGGTCACTACAGTTGGTATCAGAGTGGTGGTCTTAGCGAACCAGGTCTTGCATTAGTGTGCCTAACTGATAGTCGTTAGGATGCATTAGTGAGTCTGGACTTCGACCGTGTCTGCATGTCAAAAGTTTTGCTTATCATTTTTATCGGAAAACATCTGCTTATCATCCTTAGGAAATTACCTACTCATTATTTTTAGTCTAGACACATTTTACTGCATTGACTGCATGAATAGTGTATAGACAAAATTCATATCTTAGCGTATCTGACAATTCATATCTTAGTGTATCTGTTACTGTAGACCTTGCCTGATATCTCTCGTAAATTTCTCCTTAATTTAAGGGATCCTGGTACTATATATATCTATGCAAATTATGCATTGAGAATACCATCTAACTATCAATTGATGCCACTAAACTCTTCATACCAAAAATCTTTCCTGAGATCGTTTAAGATGGCCTCTACGAATCGACCAAGTTTCTCTGACTCCGAAGACAGCGTGACAGGAGCACACCAACCAATCAACTACCGTGATTACTAGAGAAAATGGGGAGGGGTTCGTGACATACTCACCCTATGGAAAAAGGAAGAAGGTACTCCATATCATGAATCAAATCTACCACCTAACCTTGGAGTACTTGACCCGCTCACCGGCGAACCCGTTCGCAATACTGTTTATACCCTATTTGCAAGAATTTTTCGTCTTAAAACTACCATCAATGGAACTAGAGAAGATATCCGACCTCTACCTCTTGATAAACAACTCGGGTTAGTAGAAGAAGTTAGAGAACTCCGAGCTCGAGTATTAACTTTAGAGAGCACGGTATACAATTTGCAATCATCAACAGTATCACCAACACCAGTAACATCACCAGCCTTAGCACCAATGGCACCAGTACCACCAACAACCCAAGTTTCAACAATCCATGCCTCAACATCTCATTCTGTACCTCGAGTATAATTATCATTCCACAAATCATTCTACATCATTTATCTTCGTTCGACATGACTATTATGTAAACTCTAATGTTTTAGAGATTATGTATCATAGTTCTAATCGTAAATCTGATGAGTTTAATATCACATTGACTCATTAAATCCATAATTACATCTGAAGAAAATATATATGTAAATATATTTTCATAAAGATTGTGATTAAAAATTCTTTCGTACAAACTGTTAATGGTAAAAATATTTTAACGGATAGGTAATACCCGAGAAATAATTAAGATTTCACATTAATAAGTTACATTGTACAGTCTTCGAATCTGATTCAACGGTCGATTACCATCCTACCTACATCTATCGATATACGAATCCGTTCACCACAGAATAACCATTTTCATTCAAATTCAATTTCATATTTGGATTTTTACTTACCAGAATCCAACAAGTGGCATAATGAAGGAATAATGGACACAATAAAAATTGATTAGAAACAGACTAATTAATAATATGGAATTTTGTTAAGAAACCATGCTAACTGTTCCAGCTAACTGTTCCTAGCTAACTGATTACATTCTATTTATCGCATTTTATTTATTGCAATTTAATTATCGCAATTTACATTCCCGCAATTTTATTTATTGTCATCTAATTTCTGTTATTTACTTTACGCACTTTAGTTATTGTTATTTAATTCCTGTTATTTATTTTACGCACTTTAAATATCGGGACACGTATATAAGGTTTTGACATATCATATCGATGCATCTATATATATTATTTGGAATCACCATAGACACTCTATATGCAGTAATGATCGAGTTCTCTATACAGGGTTGAGGTTGATTCTATAATAATATATATACTTTGAGTTGTGATCGAGTCTGAGACATGTACACGGGTCCCGATACGTATTAATTAATTCGGATATTATATATTAAGCTATATATGTATTATCGGACTGTTAATTATGGACTATCAAATATGGACTGTCGACATTGGATAATTAAAATGAATTAAAATATTGATTATAACATATGAAACTAAATATATCTTCAAGTTTGCCACTTGATATCATCTTAAACCTCATCTGTATCTTGACGATTACAATCTGCGTTCAAACCTTTCATGATTCTTGAAAACACCTCAATCGATAGGATGAATCAACCGCACTTCATCTACGGAAGGAAATATTTATGCATATAATGATGCACCTGAAAACACTCGGAACCTGAGTAAACGTCTAACACTTATTTGCACTAACTCCTTTGGCATTGTTATTACCGAAAATAACTTTGCAATTCCTTTTTAAATGAGCCAAATTTGTCACAGCTCCAGCAAGTCAACTTCGACTTTTCAGTCGGACTAACCTTACTATAAGCTTGATATATATGCGTGCTCTTTTATTGTTACCAGGGAACCTTTTATATTCCACCATATTACCAGCAGATGTACCAGCAACCTCGTCGCTCCTTGGTTTAAATCTCTCCGACAAATTCATATATTTATCTATTGAAGTCTCATCATATACTCATCCGCATCTTGTAACAAGAATTGCCATACCAATTACAGGAAATCAACAAATCTGTATTGTGAGTCTCGCAACGTTTCCACAACAACAGTTATATGTATCCATATAACATTTATCTCTTAGAACTATGATCTTCCATTCTGAAATTCTGAAAAGCACCCAGTCTACGAATCAATACTCGAAATGCTGAAAAAGTTGAATGAAACAACAAAAACGTAAACGACCTTAACAGTCAAAAGTTTGACGATAAAGAATAGTATGTTGGCAAGCTCAGAAATGTTGGAACTGGAAAACGGATTGAGCTAACTACGAAGGAGTCTCTGAACAAATCAGAAGGACTAAACTTGTACATTAAGAATTCTGATGATTCTGTTTCTGATGAAATCTTTAGCGAATACCTTGCTTCTGACTCCAAACTCTTGTGGACAAATTTTCTTCATCATTCTTTGATATTAGAAATTCCAAGATATCATAGTATCTTTCATTATAAATATCCTCCATATTTCTGAAAATATTTTCATAACTATTCTTATCTGAAATCAGTAATCTCTTATTGCTATCAGTATTACATCATATAGAAACTGTTAGTTTCTATATTCTGTAAACTTTCGAGCTTAAAATATGAATGTTATTGAAGTAAGGTTGGGAATAGATGCATGAGTTAGTATAATATAATGACACTTGATCAACGTGATTATATTACAGTAAGTCTTGCCGAGTTTCTAATGGAATGTGATGATTCACAGATCCTAATGTCATAATGTGCCATGTTACACGATTCTTACGTTCTGTCTAATCTATAAACATATCAAGAACATATTTTTCTTGATAGTCCTATATTTCCTTGAATTCTGGTAATTTGACAAGTCAAATTGTGCTATTACCGTTTCTTTCTTAGGACATTAACAATGTTCATTCTGAAACTTATATATGTGAATTCTGGACCATTACAAGAGATGTCTAATCGCAAGAAGAAGAAACGAAGGGACAAAGCTCCGAAATAGAAATTGAAGTATATATCGTAGCAAATAAGAGGGGGTATAAACTATGGATGATAATGATTGTAGAAAACAGAAGCAAGGACTTCGAAGTATAAGAGAAGATATAAAGCCCGATAACAACACCTAAATTACAAAACCATGGATATTAATACAAGTAGCAATATAAAGACAAGGTATGATTAAGAATAGTATCACCCCTAGGCGATAGTAGAAGTAAACATATTTTTCTGTTGGAGGATTAAAAAGAAGGATGACATAATTGATAATTAGGAAAATATCAAGGATTAGAACTGGATTAAGCATTTTCACAATCTTTTGGATGTAGGAACTAAGAAAGAAAGTATAGGAATGGTGAGAATAATGGAACGGAAGAGTTTAATTTATAATGGAAATATCAGACAGAGTAATCGAGTCAGATCACCGTATTTAATTATAGAGATCTTAATTTCTTTATTCGCCGAGGAATCAAATCTTTTAGATTTAGAAGATTTTCTTTTAAATCCCTTGAATTCCGGAATTCAAGCAAAACAACGTCAAAAGCTAAGACGCATCTTATTTTCTAAATTCAACCATGACTACGTCAAAAATTAAGACGCACATTATGTTCTAAATTTAACCTGACTACGTCAAAAGCTAAGACAAATCTTTACTTCTTTATTTCACTCTTTTGTAATAACCTCACTCGTGCTCTTCGAATAATCGAATTGTTTTATCCATATTACTCAATTACGATAAAACTCTATTTATCAACTCATATTCGTCATGAAAACATTTTTATTGTTAGCCATGACCACCTCACTCAAATTTCGGGACGAAATGTCTTTAACGGGTGGGTACTGTGACGACCCGAGAATTTCCGACTAAATTTAAACTTAATCTTTATATGATTTCGATACGATAAGCAAAGTCTGTAACATTGCAGTCTCAAAAAAACTTTGAACTGTGTTCATGTAATCAATTACCCTTCGACCATGACCGACGATTCACGAGCAGTTATTTATGATTAGATAAAATATATATATATAATAAAACAATTACAAAGTATTAAATGATATACTCCGAGTTTAATTATTTCAATATAAAATATATTTATTTATTTGAGAATTTTAAAACATAATATACATGGTAGTTTGAATATATATATATATATATATATATATATATATATATATATATATATATATATATGTATATGATTTCTATACATAGTTAATATTATATGTATATTGTTATAAACTATATAAATATTAAATATTCAAATATAATTTATTATAATTAATAAGTATTTTATAATTAATAATATGTAATATTAATATATTAAATTTAATTACAAGATAAAATATAGTTGTTAATGTTACTATTATTACTTTATTTATTATAAATATAAATATTAATATTAATATTAGTGTCAGTAATATTATTAATTTTCAAAAATATAATATATGGTTATCATTAACATTATAAATAATATAAATTATTATTATTATCACTAATAATATGATTATTATTATCACTTTCATAATAATTATTATCCTTATTATTATTTATTACAATTATTATTATTAACACAATTATTATATCTATAAGTAATGTTATTAGTATAATTACTAGTTATTAATAATTATTAAGTATAAAATGTGAAAGCATATAGATACAATGTTTAATTTCACTATCAGATGAATGTAAAGTTTGGAAATTATTTCAAGTTTGTTTAAGTCACTGTCTAGTATTATTTTCTTGTCTACAAAAGAAAATGGAAATCGAATAACTTTCTGTTATAGATATTATCTATCATTTTCTAATCTTATTCTACCTCCTATCTAAATATATATACTTATGCCTACATGAAATGCAATGAGGAACCAAAACTTTTCTTCTTCTTTCCCCTCTCTTTCATAATTCCCTAAATTTTACATACATACACAACATCAGATAAATTTAAATCACCACCATTTCACGTATACAAGTTGTTGTTCTATTTCCTGTTTCAGTCACAAACCACAACTCACCACCTTCGCCACAACCTTAATCACCTTAGCATCCTTAGAAACAAACCACCACCATCACCATAACAACCATCATTAAAATACCACCTCGATCATTATCTTTTGCTCGGAAAACTTTGATCACCCAAGCCACCACCTGAATAAATTTTCGATCTTGATCACTAACCGGTCACTACTTTTCTCTACCATGGCAACCATCACACAAACACCTTCACTGCTCACTGCAACTTATTGTTCTGGGTAAAACGACCCAAACCAACACCACCCTATAATCATCATACCCAAAAGATCATTCTTGAAACCACACTTTCTATATCTTCTGTTCTAACTGAATATCAACCACACCCTCACCTAAATGCTTGTATCATACTGCTATTTATTTCTGTTCGTTTGTTGCCCTCGTCATAACCCATCAATGTACAAGTACGAGGTAACAACAACATAAACTACTATCTTCTTGTTGCGTTCTGTTTACAGTCCCTGCAAATACTCAATTTACAACATCAAAACATTACGTTTATTGCTACTACTATACTGAAGCTACCTGGTTCTGTTTTTAACTCGCAACAATCACCTCCTGTCATCATCGATTGTACATATACTTCTATCTGAAAACCAACACAACAATACCAATGCAAAACCCATGAATTTGTGAAATGATTTTAAGAACAACAACCAAAATTCAGACGGTTATTTTCATAAAGTCCCAAAAATTTATTTTTATTTTTCCTTTTAATTACTTTATCAACATAAATCTGTACATAAAATATATTCAATATTATCTATAAAATATGTGATTCATACCTCATTCGTAACTAAAGAACCAAAATTAGTTTGACTTTTTGGCTACGAACTTTGACCTTCGAATTCGGATTCAACTCTTCGTGTTTGGATTTGAAAAGACACAGAAACAATCTTGATTAGATTTAGAACAAATCTACACTTTATTTCTTCTTCAATTCGTTATCAATCAACCCGGAGATCGAATCGTATTGAGTTTATGATAGATGAAGAATACGAACTGATTCTCTATTGAACTGCTGTTAATACAACCAGATGGTGCACGAAGTCTCGAATCTCTGATCAACAATACATTTTTTTTGATCAAATGGTAGTGGAAAACTTAATATAAAGGTTTGAAGTTTAGAACTCAAGGATCGATGTCGAACAACATCTCCTGATCTCGGAGGGAGGTGGACCTTTATCAATTCAGAGATTGGTATTGGAGATGAAACGATGGGGATGATGTTGATACAGAGAGGATGGAGATGATGATATATGATCGAATAAGATCGATGCTGCTATGTGTTCTTGGCCGGTTCAATCAATTAAAAACCTAGACACTAAACTCTTTAAATTTTCGGGCTAATGGATACCTTAAGGATGGATTATTTTACTCTTGGGCCACTACTTAACATCTTGGACTATTTGTTTTCGGGCCTTCCATTCCTTAAATTTGTAAGGTATATTGTTATTATTATTATTATTATTATTATTATTATTATTATTATTATTATTATTATTATTATTATTATTATTATTATTATTATTATTATTATCATTATTAAAAAAATTACTATATTATGAAGATAAAGGTTTTAAAGATATTGTTAAAGTTATAAGCATAAAAATTAAAGATTATATATATAAATATATATTTAATACACATAACCTGACTACATTAATATTTCCATATATAATATGAAAATATATATATAATGAAACTTACTAATTTACTATATATATATATATATATATATATATATATATATAAATCACATCACTAATAATGATACATATATTTGTTCGATTTCAATTACGTATGTTAATATATATACAAATGATATAGGTTCGTGAATCCGAGGCCTACCCTGCATTGTTCAGTTGTTTAATATCATTATATGTATTTTTACTACAAAATACATTAGGTGAGTTTCATATGCCCCCTTTTTACTCTTTACATTTTTGGGCTGAGAATACATGCAAATGCTTTATTAACTATTTTACAATATTTATATGCGTGAGTTTCATTTACCTTTTTACCCTTTATATTTTTGGGCTGAGAATACATGCGCAATTTTTATAAATGTTTTACGAAATAGACACAAGTAATCGAAACTACATTATATGGTTGAATTATCGAAATCGAATATGCCCCTTTTTATTAAGTCTGGTAATCTAAGAATTCGGGAACAGACACCCTAATTGATGCTAACTCTAAAGATAGATCTATCGGGCCCAACAAGCCCCATCCAAAGTACCGGATGCTTTAGTACTTCGAAATTTATATCATGTCCGAAGGAGGATCCCGGAATGATGGGGATATTCTTATATGCATGTTGTGAATGTCGGTTACCAGGTGTTCAATCCATATGAATGATATTTTTGTCTCTATGCATGGGACGTATGTTTATGAGAAATGGAAATACGAAATCTTGTGGTCTATTAAAATGATGGAAATGATTATTTATGTAAAACTAATGAACTCACCAACCTTTTTGGTTGACACTTGAAGGCATGTTTATTCTCAGGTACGAAAGAAATCTTTCGCTGTGCATTTGCTCATTTTATAGATATTACTTGGAGTCATTCATGGCATATTTCAAAAGACGTTGCATTTGAGTCGTCGAGTTCATCAAGATTATTATTAAGTCAATTATATTTGGATATATTATGAAATGCTTTACATGCCTGTCAACTGTCGATGTAACGAAAGTTTGTCTTTTAAAAACGAATGCAATGTTTGTAAAATTTATCATATGGAGGTCAATTACCTCGCGATGTAATCAACTGTTGTGAATCGTTTGTAATCGATATGGACTTCGTCCGGATGGATTAGTACGGGTCACTACACTTCGCGTCTCCATTGATTAAGTCGACTACGAATCCATTCCCAACTCATCCAGAATTAATGATGGCTAATTGGTTGATCCATTTCGGTTACACTACTTTCGGAGCTCAGGTGAATATTCATATCGGAATAGTTGTCGGAATAACTATCGGAATAGCTATCGGAATCCGAGGGACTCGAACTGGTTGAGGGATTCATCTCGCATGATCAGATGAAGGATTTTCGATAAGAAATAGATTATAGTATGTAGATTAGTACCCTGCAATACATAATCTACATATGCATATATAATACTAAGATCCCATAAGTTACGGAGGAATCTACGGAAGCTGTCAAGCAAAGGTAACCATAACAGATACGCTAAGATATGAATTTATCTATACACTGTCTATGCAATAGAGGTAGTAAGATGTGTCTAGACTTTAAGGATGATAAGCAAATAATTTTTCGACACTAAATGATAAGCAAAACTTTTGACATGAAGACACGGTCGAAGTCCAGACCCACTAATGCATCTAAACAACTATCAGTTCGACACACTAATGCAAGACCTGGTTCGCTAAGTGAAAGGACCCGTTCATATACATTATAAACGATTCACAATAGTTGATTACATCGCGAGGTATTTGACCTCTATATGATACATTTTACAGACATTGCATTCGTTTTTAAAAGACAAACTTTCTTTACAACAAAAATTGACGGTATGCACACCATTTCATAATACATCCAACTATAATTGACTTAATAATAATCTTGATGAACTCAATGACTTGAATGCAACGTCTTTCAAAATATGCCATGAATGACTCCAAGTAATATCCTTAAAATGAGTTAATGCACAGCGGAAGATTTCTTTAATACCTGAGAATAAACATGCTTTAAAGTGTCAACCAAAAGGTTGGTGAGTTCATAGGTTTATCATAACAATCATTTCAATATATTAATAGACCACAAGATTTCCGTTTATAAATATATATACACTCGCAAGTGTATAAAATTATTCTATAAGTTGTAGGAACCCGGTAACAAGCCTTAACGTTCATGTTTTACCCTCTGAAGTACACCAGAGCAGGTGTGTTTAAAATAACCTCGAAGTACTAAAGCATCCCATAGTCAGGATGGGGTTTGTCAGACCCAATAGATCTATCTTTAGGATTCGCGCCTACCGTACATAGACAAGTAGTTTAATGTTACCAAGCTAAGGGTATATTTCTGGTTTAAACCCACATAGAATTAGTTTTAGTACTTGTGCCTATTTCGTAAAACATTTATAAATCAGCGCATGTATTCTCAGCCCAAAAATATATATAAAAAGGGAGCAAATGAAACTCACCATACTGTATTTCGTAGTAAAAATATATATAACGTCATTTAACAAGTGCAAGGTTGGCCTCGGATTCACGAACGTATCAATATTGAGATTCAATATTGCAGGAAAGTACGTAGACGCAAAGGAGATGATAAACACTAGATTGACCTCACGAGCATACCCATGAACCATACCCATCACTTCCATAGCTATAACCCATAATTTCCTTAGCTTCGACTCATTCAAAAAACTATTTTGAAATCACTCGGACATCACTCCGTCGTAATATTTTATGTATACTAATAATATCTTGAAATGATACAGAGCAAATATATATATATATATATATATATATATATATATATATATATATATATATATATATATATATATATATATATATATAAATCGATTGAGAGAGTTTAGAGAAATATATTTTCAAGTTTTTATGAAATAATGAAACCTATTGAATTCTATTTATAATAGATTTTTGAATTATTAAAGTGAATTATTAAAGTATGAATTATTAAAGTGAATTATTAAAGTATGAATTATTAAAGTGAATTATTAAAGTTAAAGTAAAGTAAAAGTAAAGTAAAGGTAAAGTTAAAGTATAGTAAAAGTATAAAAACTATGTATGTATAATACGCGTATAAATATATATAATATTAATTTAAATCGTTATATATATTTAATGAAATAAAATATAAATATCGTTATATTTATTATACTGGTTAAGTAATGAGTTGTCAAAAGTGATTCTAGATATTTATAAAAGTTTAATAATAAAGTTTTTTTTTAAACTGAAAACGTTTTTGTACGTTTGAAAATAGATTAATAGAATATTATGGAAACCAATTCTCCACTAGCTTTTGTCTAACTTTCGTAAATGACACTTTTTATTTTTATTTATAAATAGCTTTACAAATGATTCCGAATATCGTTAAGAGGAATAGATTTCTCAAATCATAGTGGACCTCTCAACAGAGACTTGTAATCATAATTCAATGTTTCTGATAATTCAATCATTTAATATATATATTTTTTAATTTCGTCAATAATCATATTGAAACAAATACGTTCATATAAAGCATTATACTTTTAAATACTTTGTTGACATTTTCAATTTATAACATATACACATATACATACATATTCATATATGTTCATTTAATGGTTCGTGAATCATTGGAATTTGGTCGAGGTTTAAATGAATGTATAAACATAGTTTAAAATCCTTGAGATTTAACTTAACAAACATTGCTTATCGTGTCAGAATAATATAAAGATAAAGTTTAAATTTAGTCGGAAATTTCCGGGTCGTCACAGTACCTACCCGTTAAAGAAATTTCGTCCCTGAAATTTGATAGAGGTCGTTATGGCTAACAATGAGAATGTTATTATGACGATTATGAAGTTTTATCATGTCTAAGAAGTATGGATAAAATAATTCGATTACTCAAAGCGTATGAGGGAAGTTATCGTAAATGAAGGAAATAAGATTATAGTGATTCGTCATATCTTTTGACGTCATCACAATTGATCTCCGAATTTAAAGAAAATCTTTGTAATCTATGTTGGATTTGATGCTTCGGTGATTAAGGAGATTATGATTCTCTTCGAATTAATACGATAATCTATCTTGATTTCTCTGTCGGGTATTTCACTATAAATCCACCTCCTTCGTTTCCTTACAACTCACACCTTCTATTCTTTCTCCCTCAACTCATATTTTAAAGTATTTGTCAATATGCTTCATCCAGTACTGATTCTCGATATACTCCTCACTTTCATATCTGTCGTTCTTCTTTTTCATCTGCCTCCGGAAGAATCTATTTACTTTAACTATACTCTCGGTTTTATAGTGTTTTTAGTTCTTCCGTGTCTTTATATTGCTATATGCATCGATATATACGGTTTATAATTTTTGGGTGGTTGTTGGGTTTTAGATCTTCCCTTATATTTCAAAGCCCCTGCTTTTGTCTTCTATAATCATTGACATCCACAGTTAATGCTCCCTTCTATTTGCTGCGATTTATATTCCAATTTCTATTTTGGAGTGTTGTCCTTTCGTTTCTTCTTCTTGCGATTAAGCAACGTTTGTAATGGTCCAGTATTCGCAGATATGAATTTCAGAATGAACATAGTTAATGTTCTAAGAAGGAAATGGTAATGGCACGATCTTGATTTGTTAATTTACCAGAATACCCTGAAAAGACCGAATCATCAAGAAAATATATTCTTGATATTTTTAGAGATTAAATAGAATACAAGAGTCGTGTAACATGGAACATGATGACGGCATGGTCTGTGAATCGTCATGTCCCATTAGAAACTCAGCATGACTTACTGTAATATAATCACGTTGATCAAGTGTCATTATATTATACTAACTCATGCTTCAGTTCCCAACACTACTTCAAAACATTCATAATTTAAACTCGAAAGTTTATAGAATATAGAAACTAATAGTTTCTTATATGATGTAACACTGATAGCGCAAAGAGATAAATGACTTCAGATAAGATTAGTTGTGAAAATATCTTCAGAAATATCGCGGATATTTATAATGAAAGATATGATAATATCTTAGAATTTCTAATATTGATGGATGATGATGAAGATTTGTCTGTAAAGGTTTAGAATAAAGAGTAAGGTATTCGTTAATGACTTTAGCAGGCACTGAATCATTTGGATTCTTTGAAGGCAGATTTAGTCTTTGTGATTTGTCCACAGCCTCCTTCATAGTCTGTTCAATCCGTTTTCCAGTTCCAAACCTTCTCTTTTTCTCAGCTTTTCCACCTTACTATTCTTTGTCATCAAACTTTTTACTGTTAAGATCGTTTACAGTTTTTGATGCTTCATCAGTATTCCGAGAACTAGTTCGCAGTTTAGGGTGTTTTTCAGAAACTTCACATTCAAAGTATATAAGTCCAGAAGATAGACACATATAATTGTTGGCGTAGACATGCTGCGAGATTTCAAAATACTGATTGCTAATTTCTGATGATTCATATGGCAATTCTCGTTACAAGATGCAGATGAGTAAATGATGGGATTTTGATAAATATAAAGATTTTTCGGAAAGTCAAAGATCAATGAAGTTGTTAATAAGTTTACTGCTAATGTGGCGAGATATGAAAGGTTCCCCGGTAATAATGATGAAGGGGTAATCATTATAATAAGGATTATTCGAATGAACAATTGAAGTTGGTTTGCTGGAGCTGTGACAAAATCGTCTATTTTTAGAAGGGATTGAAAAGTTATTTTTGCTAGTAAATGCCAAAAGGTCTGACATGGATACATGTTAAATTATGACTTTGGTTTCAAGAGTTTTTCAGGTACGTAACTGTGGATAACATGTGGTTGGATCATCATCTCGATTGTTCATTATTTGAAGTGTCTTCAGGTATTTTGAAGGGCTTGAACACGGATTATAATCGTTAATATACATACGATGTTCTAACACAGTTTTGAAGTTAAAGCATAGCTTTGAAAGATGTAAGAATCTAAGAGTGATGATATCGTTTATAACTTGAATTGAATTCGGCGATTTCAAAATCAGAATATGTAATTAGATTTTTGAATGAGTATGGTTGTTTTGATTTCTATAAAAGAATGTATATTGTTGTGAAAGTAGGGAGTATAATGGATGATTTGCTGAATCAGATTCGAAGAATGTAACATATTAATTGTGAATTTATATATCTCTCGGGTATTACCTACCCGTTAAAAAAAGTGTCACAATTAATATTTTGTACAAAAGAATTTTATTACAGTCTTTATGGAAATATATGTGTATATTTCTTCAGATGTAATATAGATTTAATGAGTTAATATTAAATTAAACTCACTTGATTTATGGTTAAGGCTAGGATAGATAATTTCTAAACTTTAGAAGTTACATAATCGTCGTAGAATGTTTTCCCAATGAAGTTATGAATCAATACTTCATCGTTGTGGTATTCCTTAGTATCTACAGGTCGTATGATGTCGATGCTCATGGGACAGATTGTGAAGTTGAGGTTTGCGATGCGGTTGTTGTTGGTGGTGGTAATGGTACTGTTGGTGTTGCTGATGGTGGTACTGTTTATGCTGCTGGTGCTGCTGCTGGTGTTTGTAACCTTTGCACCATATTCTCCAAAGCCACTACCCGAGCGCGAAGATCGTTGACTTCTTCTATTACACCGGGGTGATTGTCGGTTCGGACGAGCGGATAAATAAAATCTAGAATTTGGTGTAGTATGTAATCGTGACGAGATACTCTAGAAATAAGAGAGAAAATGGGGTTTCGGATAGGTTCGCCGGTAAGTGCTTCAGGTTCTTCGCCAAGAGGGAAATGTGGTGGATGGAAGGGATCACCTTCTTCTTGTCTCCAATGATTAAGGAGGCTACGAACCCATCCCCAATTCATCCAGAATAGATGATGACTAATTGGTTGATCCATTCCGGTCACACTGCTTTCGGAACTTGAGTGGGATTCCATTTCGGAATCCGAGGGACTTGAACTAATGACGAATTCCATTTCGTACGATTGAATAAAGAATTTTTGGATATGAAATGATTTTCCGGCTATCGGGTGGTATTCTAATTATATAGAGCAAAAGGTTTCGTAGATTACGGAGGAATTTAGGGAATATGTCAGGCAAAGTTTACAGTAACAGATACGCTAAGATATGAATTAGCAGATACGTTAAGATATGAATTTGTCTATACACTATTCATGCAATCAATGCAATAAGATGTGTCTAGACTAAGAATGATAAGCAGGTAATTTCCGACAAGAATGATGAGCAAAACTTTTGAAATGCAGACACGGTCGAAGTCCAGACTCACTAATGCATCCTAACGACTATCAGTTAGACACACTAATGCAGACCTGGTTTGCTAAGACCACCGCTCTGATACCAACTGAAAGGACCCGTTCATATACATTATAAACGATTCACAATAGTTGATTACATCGCGAGGTATTTGACCTCTATATGATACATTTTACAAACATTGCATTCATTTTTAAAAGACAAACTTTCTTTACAACAAAAATTGACGGTATGCACACCATTTCATAATACATCCAACTATAATTGACTTAATAATAATCTTGATGAACTCAATGACTTGAATGCAACGTCTTTCAAAATATGCCATGAATGACTCCAAGTAATATCCTTAAAATGAGTTAATGTACAGCGGAAGATTTCTTTAATACCTGAGAATAAACATGCTTTAAAGTGTCAACCAAAAGGTTGGTGAGTTCATAGGTTTATCATAACAATCATTTCAATATATTAATAGACCACAAGATTTCCGTTTATAAATATATGTACACTCGCAAGTGTATAAAATTATTCTATAAGTTGTAGGCACCCGGTAGACCCAATAGATCTATCTTTAGGATTCGCGCCTACCGTACATAGACAAGTAGTTTAATGTTACCAAGCTAAGGGTATATTTCTGGTTTAAACCCACATAGAATTAGTTTTAGTACTTGTGCCTATTTCGTAAAACATTTATAAATCAGCGCATGTATTCTCAGCCCAAAAATATATATAAAAAGGGAGCAAATGAAACTCACCATACTATATTTCGTAGTAAAAATACATATAACGTCATTTAACAAGTGCAAGGTTGGCCTCGGATTCACGAACGTATCAATATTGAGATTCAATATTGCAGGAAAGTACGTAGACGCAAAGGAGATGATAAACACTAGATTGACCTCACGAGCATACCCATGAACCATACCCATCACTTCCATAGCTATAACCCATAATTTCCTTAGCTTCGACTCATTCAAAAAACTATTTTGAAATCACTCGGACATCACTCCGTCGTAATATTTTATGTATACTAATAATATCTTGAAATGATACAGAGCAAATATATATATATATATATATATATATATATATATATATATATATATATATATATATATATATATATATATATATATATATATATATATATATATATATATATATATATATATATATATATATATATATAAATCGATTGAGAGAGTTTAGAGAAATATATTTTCAAGTTTTTATGAAATAATGAAACCTATTGAATTCTATTTATAATAGATTTTTGAATTATTAAAGTGAATTATTAAAGTATGAATTATTAAAGTGAATTATTAAAGTATGAATTATTAAAGTGAATTATTAAAGTATGAATTATTAAAGTGAATTATTAAAGTATGAATTATTAAAATGAATGATTAAAGTTAAAGTAAAGTAAAAGTAAAGTAAAGGTAAAGTTAAAGTATAGTAAAAGTATAAAAACTATGTATGTATAATACGCGTATAAATATATATAATATTAATTTAAATCGTTATATATATTTAATGAAATAAAATATAAATATCGTTATATTTATTATACTGGTTAAGTAATGAGTTGTCAAAAGTGATTCTAGATATTTATAAAAGTTTAATAATAAAGTTTTTTTTTTAAACTGAAAACGTTTTTGTACGTTTGAAAATAGATTAATAGAATATTATGGAAACCAATTCTCCACTAGCTTTTGTCTAACTTTCGTAAATGACACTTTTTATTTTTATTTATAAATAGCTTTACAAATTATTCCGAATATCGTTAAGAGGAATAGATTTCTCAAATCATAGTGGACCTCTCAACAGAGACTTGTAATCATAATTCAATATTTCTGATAATTCAATCATTTAATATATATATTTTTTAATTTCGTCGATAATCATATTGAAACAAATACGTTCATATAAAGCATTATACTTTTAAATACTTTGTTGACATTTTCAATTTATAACATATACACATATACATACATATTCATATATGTTCATTTAATGGTTCGTGAATCATTGGAATTTGGTCGAGGTTTAAATGAATGTATAAACATAGTTTAAAATCCTTGAGATTTAACTTAACAAACATTGCTTATCGTGTCAGAATAATATAAAGATAAAGTTTAAATTTAGTCGAAAATTTCCGGGTCGTCACACTAAGACCACCGCTCTGATACCACATGAGACGACCCGTCCTAATCCATCTGGACTAATACATTACATTTGGTTACATCGCGAGGTATTTAACCTCTAGGGATACATTTTACAAACATTGCATTCGTTTTTAAAAGACAAACTTTCATTCCATCGAAAGTTGACAGGCATGCTTACCATTTCATAATATATCCAACTATAAACGATTTAATAATATTTTTTATGAACTCAACGACTCGAATGCAACGTCTTTTGAAATATGTCATGAATGACTCCAAGTAATATCTCTAAAATGAGCAAATGCACAGCGGAAGATTTCTTTCATACCTGAGAATAAACATGCTTTAAAGTGTCAACCAAAAGGTTGGTGAGTTCATTAGTTTATCGTAATCAATCATTTCCATAATTTTAATAGACCACAAGATTTTCATTTTCATTTCTCATAAATATAATCTCATATCAGGCATTTCGAAAACTGCAAAGAGATTAAAATCATTCATATGGTGAACACCTGGTAACTGACCTTAACAAGATGCATATAGAATATCCCCATCATTCTGGGACTCCCTTCGGACATGATAAATTCGAAGTACTAAAGCATCCGGTACTTTGGATGGGGCTTGTTGGGCCCAATAGATCTATCTTTAGGATTCACGTCAATTAGGGTGTCTGTTCCCTAATTCTTAGATTACCAGACTAAAAAGGGGCATATTCGGTTTAATAATCCAGCCATAGATTGTAGTTTTCGATTACTTGTGTCTATTTCGTAAAACATTTATAAAAGCAGCGCATGTATTCTCAGTCCCAAAAATATATATTGCAAAAGCATTTAAAAAGGGAGCAAATGAAACTCACAATACTGTATTTTGTAGTAAAAATACATGTGACGACATTAAACAACTGAACAATGCAGGGTTGGCCTCGGATTCACGAACCTATATCATTTGTGTATATATATATTAATACACATAATCGTAACCGAATATATATATATATAAATTTATTAGTTATATCGTTTTTACATTAATAACGTATATGTTCCATGTATTCTTTTTATATATTTTAACTAAATAAGATATTAAGTTTGTTATGTTTTATACATTAAATATATTTATATATTTATATATATGTATACCGTTTGTTTGTTAAAACAGTATTTTAATAATACTAAGATAATATTTGAAATAATATAATGATAATACTATTATTAAATATAATGATAACATCAGTAGTTTTAATAAGATTGATAATTTAATAATAATGGTAATGAAATTAATAATTTTGATATCATTACATAATACTTAATAATAATAATAATTATAACAATCTTATTACTAGTGGTAATCCTAATAATAATACTTTTATTCATAATAATAATAATAATAAGTCTAAAATGATACTAATACTAATATTTACGAAAATAATAATAATTTGTTTTATTTTCATAATGATATTATTAATAAACCTTTTCATCATAATGACAATAATATTAAAGTTTTAAAATTACTAATAATATCAGGAGTAATACTCATAGTAATAATAAGAATAGATATAATACTTTTAATTATGATGATAATAATAATAAGAGCAATTATGATACTTATAATAATATTTATAATGTTAAATTGTATTATGTTCATAATAATGTTAATAATAATAATAATGATAAAGGATATCTAATACTTATTAGTAATAATAATGATTAAAATCTATATTATTTAGTGCTAATAACCAAAAATTAATAATAACAATATTAATAATCACATTAAATAATAATACTAGTAATAATAATAATAACAATATCAATAATAATGATAAAAATAGAAATGATTTTTAAAAATATATAACTACCTTAAAAGCCCATTTTAAAAAGAATTGCACCAAGCACGGATTGAATCCGAGACCTCTCGAAACCCAAAACCATCACTTAACCATCCCTCCAATTCTGTTTTTCTGATTTGAATCTATACTAAATATATATAAATCGTTCCCTTTCTGTTTCCACTTCTTCTTCATCATTAAATCAATCAGGAATCGAATTTTACCATATAGAAATGTAATGTTCATTTTTATGATATAAAATGGCTCCATAAATAATTTATAATTTAGATACTGAATTAATAATCTCGAAAAGAAAAGAAAAAAAAAATTATATAAGAACCCATTACAGGTTGCTGTTCGTCGCTAAGCACAAACACAAACTCCAAAATTTGATTCAATTTTTAAGACGTTTTTTGACTAAAATCATAACATAAATTGCGTTGCAAATCACCATTTGAAACTTCTTGAATCATTAATTTAACCAAAAACTTAAAAACAAATTCGAATTTCGCGAAGAACAACACTTTGACTTTTTGAAGTTTAAACTTTGACTTCGAAATTATAACTCGATATGAGGAATTAAATTATGAAATTCTGCAGAAAGTTTACATATACCTTTCCTAGCAAAACTGCATTAATAGATTTTTGAATTGATTTGAAATTCGATGTATTGAATAAAAGTGTAACGAACAGAGCAGAACTGTATACTCTTTTTATATTTTCTGTTTTAGTTTATGAATTGAAGTGGGCAAGGGTTGTATTTGATAATGAGAGTGAAAAGTTAAATGTTTTTTTTCTTTGTTAAATGATTCATTTGATTTATAGCAAAAATCAGTCGACAGATTTAACACTCAGGAAGAAAATAGAATAAAAATAAAATAAATAAAAACATAAAGCAATTTCGTACGATTATTTGTTGTCTGTATTGATCCATGAAGTCGACCCCTAACAAAAATCTGACATAAACAAAATTTCAATAAAGTCTGATAGGTAGGTTAAACAGATTACGATCCTTATATCAGATTCTATAAGTATAATATATAATTATTGTAAATATATTAATAATAATAATAATAATAATAATAATAATAATAATAATAATAATAATAATAATAATAATAATAATAATAATAATAATACTAATAATAATTAATAATAATTATATTAACTATAAATATGGTAATAATAATATTATTCATAGTACTAATAATAATACTAGTTGTTATAATATTATTATTATTATTAATGATAATAATAATATTAATAATAATAATAATAATTACAATAATAATAATAATAATAAAAATAATAATAATAATAATAATAATAATAATAATAATAATAATAATAATAATAATAATAATAATAATAATAATAATAATAGAACGATTTATACATATAAAATTTCATATTTATATCATAATATTATTAATACTGGTATTCATATTAATATTTATTTTAATAATCATAATGAAAGTAATAAAATTATTTTAACAGTTATATTTTAACTTGTGTTATATATTTATATTATTACTTAGGTAGTATTTAATGATAAAAATTTATATAATAACTTTTATTAACTTTTATTATTTATACAATTTATATATATATATTACAATATAATAATATTTGTACATAGAAATCATATATATTTATATTTAGTTTCATATTTAGTAACAACTTAGTTATTTTGTATCTTATTCTACATATTTAGTTTAAGAAATTTAATCGCATATATATATATATATATATATATATATATATATATATATATATATATATATATATATATATATATATATTTGTATCGAATTGTTCGTAAATCGTTAGCAATGGTCAAAGGTTAACTGAATCCATAAAAATAGTTCAAAGATTTTGTGACTCAACATTACAGACTTTGCTTATCGTGTCAAAATCATATAAAGATTAAGTTTAAATTTGGTCGGAAATTTTCGGGTCGTCACAAGTGTCTTGACATTCGAGGTCGTCAGGATGCCGAAAAAAGACATTTTACTCATTTGTAATGTTCTCTTTGAACGTTTTCAATTTATATCATATTATTAGTTTTGTTTATGCATGACTTAGCATAGTATATTATAGTTTTAAGGCCTTTTATTTCACTCGCAATGTAATTATGTATAACGCATATAATTTTGAATCTATTATCACTTCATTAAATACGCATTTTTAAATCATTAATATGCGCCTTCAGATGGAGTACCATTTGGCGGCGCATAACCTTCGGTTTTAGATTGTGCTGAAATTCTCAAGATCACCCTAAAACGGTCAAATGAGCAAGAATCTCTAAACGTGTTTGCCATTCAAGGTTGTCTAGATTCCCAAAAAAACATCTTTCCTCGCAAATTTGCACCACCCACCAACACCACCGACGGTTCGTGCTTGGTGATTTGTGTCTTTGGCCAAAATGTTAGATCTATCGTATCTTTTGATTCATAGCTCCGATTTAGTGACGGTTTTTTTAAATCGTGTATTTTTTCTGGATCTATCCGTTGGAAAACTTCCGTAGGCGGTTTGTCCCAAATATTTTTAAAACGAGATCTCGAAAGCCTTCAATTTTGTCTTTTTTCGATTTTGATCGTTTTGAATTTCTTTCATATTATTCCTTTTCTGTATGCATGACTTAGCATGGTAGAGAGTTTCTTTTATATCCTATTATTTCACTTACAATATAATTATGTATAACACACATAATTTTGAATATAATGTCACTTCATTAAACACGCCTTTTAAATCATTATTATGCGCCGCCAAATGGAGTAACATTTGGCGGTACATAACCTTTGGTTTCAGATTGTGCTGAAATTCTCGATATCACCCCAAAACGACCCTAACATCAAGACTCCTGGATAGTGTCTTGACATTCGAGGTCGTCGGGATGCCAAAAAAAAGAAATTTTACTCAATTTTTAATGTTCTCTTTGAATGTTTTCAATTGATATAGAATTATTAGTTTTGTTTATGCATGAATTAGCATGGTATATATAGTTTTAAGGCCTATTATTTCACTCGTAATGTAATTATGTATAATGCATATAATTTGAATCTAATGTCACTTCATTAAACACGCATTTTTAAATCATTAATATGCACCGCCAGATGGAGTACCATTTGGCGGCGCATAACCTTCGGTTTCAGATTGTGCTGAAATTCTCAAGATCACTCTAGAACGGCTGATGTAACACCCCCGTCAAAATCCATTAACGGAATGTTAACTCTGGTCCCAGTGCTTGGCTTTACTTCTACGCAGCAGCAATATTTCTACAGCGGAAGCAATAAATACCTGAGAATAAAACATGCAAAACGGGTCAACAATAATGTTGAGTGAATCTACAGGTTTTAAGTAACTTATCATAGTATCTGAAAAACATCATTCAGAAAAGTAGTTCAACTTCATTGACCAGGATATTTTTAAAAGTACAACTCCAAGTTGTAAAACGTTTACACAATCCATGAGCACCTGAATACTAGCAATGACTAGAGTATAGAATCCACTACACTCCATTTACCTCATAAAAATGTTATACACCTGTTCGAGTGTATCTAATGTTCAAAGTAAATGCGCCACGGTTAATATTGTTTGGGCGAGGTTTGTCTAACCTAACAGATCCGTCCATCTATATTTTTCTTACCCGAAGGTAATAAAAGTATTCAAGCTAGGAGCTTTGTAAACAAACTCAATATGTATAATAAGTACTCGTGTCAATCATAAAAGCATTTGAAATTGTAAGTATAACAGCGTGTATTCTCATCCCTGAAAACATGTAAAAAGCGGGACTGTAGACTCACCTTAGAATAGTTCAGATGAAAGACAAATGACTTGTGCGATTTAGTACCGAGAAGTGCAACCTAAGTATATGTATTTAGGTTACTCAACATATATGTTTTAAACAAGTGGGTTTCATAGAGTAAGTTGTCTTATTACTCGACTCGACGCGTTTCAAAGTAAAAGTCAACATATAGTCAACTAGTTCATGCAAGTCAAACATAGTCAACCAAAGTCAAACCAAAAGTCAAACTTGGTCAAAGTAGGCAACTGTAGTCAACATCAGTAGGTTCATGTCAAATGTTGGTTAACATGTCAAACCTAAGTCAAACATCACATTTTAGATCATAAATGGTCAATTATACGATCCCAGTTTATCGTCATGCAAAACATTTATGTACATGTAGCAAACTTCGCATAATAACTCATAGCAAAAAATTCATGATAACATGGAAAACTTCAAATCATAATTAGACTCAAAATCGATTCCATAAAGTCCAGCCAGGGCCTCATACGATATCTACAAGTCAGGAATCAGAAGGGGAACATTTATGGTTTGCCAAATCAGTTTCTGAGCGCGCACTGATTTCGTATTGGCTATAACCGGAGCTAGGGATATGAAAATCAAGCTAGGTCAGTGTCCATGGTTCAAGGACAAGTCAAAATATCATATATCCAATAACGAGCAACTTTTGTTTAGCCAGTTAGTACAGTTTATTCATTAAAGTTGGATGTTCAGTTTCAGCTCATTTCAGAAATTACCAAAACTAAAGCCCTAGTGTGCACAATTCATAAGCTTTCAGAGGTTGAACCAAACTAAACATATATCACATAATGCATAAAGATTCATATTCCAGAAGCATTCATACTAATTCACAAAACACAAACCACAGAGTACAAATCAGAGAGCAAGTTGCAGATTCGATCCTAGTTTAGCTAGTCACTTTCGCATGCAATTATCCGAAGATCTAGATACAATTAGACCATGATCTACCTGAAAATTGAAGTACTTTTTGTGTATATTACAGATATGAAAAGCTCTCATCACAGAAATCGATACATTTTAGCATACAAGTCTGTTTTCATTCATGTGCTGGAAAAATCCACATTTTCATTCAATTAGGCATAACACAAGTTTTACTCAAGCAAATGACATGATATCCTAGTGTAACCTGAGTATTTTTGAATTATCTATCCAGTGGTAATCAATTCACAAGCCAATTCGTGACCCAAAAATACCAGTTTTCTGATCAAGCAATAAAAACACAACGATAATTTAAAACGGTCATAACTTAAGCATTCGAAAACGAAATCAAGCGAATCCAAAGCCTAAAATCAATAGTTTTTTGACACCAATCTATCTAGATACATAACATAATCAGGAACCAAACCAATTTTATCAGCATCAACAATATATAATTCGGTTTTCATGGCAATCAATCAAATCGGACAAATCAACTTATCAAACATGAACTACACATAAAGACTTGAAAATTGACAACATAAACTATGAAACATCTATAAAAATCAGATTTTGAAAGTTAGGGTTGATTTTATTATACCTTTGATCATGAAATTAATGATACCCACGCGTAGAGGACAACGGGAATTACAAGTTTGATGTTCAAAGCTTGAGCAAAAGATTAAAAATTAATGGTGGTATTGGTTAGGGAGGTCGATGGCAGCAGAGGGATATATATATATATATATATATATATATATATATATATATATATATATATATATATATATATATATATATATATATATATATATATATATATATATATATATATATATATAAGGGAGTACTATGTCGACTTGTTTTTGTGGGAGAAGGGTTCCAGTAGTCTTAGGTTAACTAGTATAATTACACTTAGGCCCAAATTAATCAAGTAACTAGCAAAAAGGACCCAAATTAGAAATTCAAGGGGGTGTGAGGGTGGCTCGGCCGAATATGGCCCACCATGGTGTCCCGGGTTCTCGTTTTACAAAAGCGTGTTATCGTGGTCCGTTTCAAGTGCCGTTTAGACGTACCGAAGGCCCGGAACGCTAAACCGATCGTTAAAACGCAACCAAACATTTAATTTATTATTAAAAACTCAATAAATTAAATATTTTTAAAAAGTTAATAATTATTAAAATTAAAATAATTATTAAAATAAACCCGAGCGTTTCGTTATTCAAAAAGCAGTTATTCAAACCGTATCGTTTTTATCGTATTTCTTTATCCGAAATATATTTTCAATTTAATATTAACCCATAATAATTATCGTAACCCTCCAAGGATCAAGCATGTATTTATTACACATAAACACATAAACGTCAAGTAATCGCCATTAAATAAACTAACAGAAAGTTAACGGAAGTGACGAAAAAAGCAGGGTTGTTACATTGCCCACCTGTTATTGAAAATTTCATCCCGAAATTTTAGTGAACGTCCGCTGAAGTAGTTTCCTCAGGAAACAGTTGCGGGTACTTTTGTCTCATTTGATCTTCACTCTCCCATGTGAACTCTAGTTCTCTTCTCGCGTTCCACCGAACTTTAACGATAGTAATTCTGCTTTGTTTTAACTATTTGACCTCCCGGCCCAAGACTTCGATAGGTTCTTCAATGAAATGAAGTTTGTCATCGATACGCAGTTCCTCTAAAGGAATAATCAAATTCTCGTCGGCTAAGCACTTCTTCAAGTTGGATATGTGAAAATTGTCGTGTATACCACTGAGTGCTTGTAGCAGTTTCAATCTGTAAGTCACTGGTCCAACTCTTTCAGTTATCTTGAACGGTCTAACATAACTAGGACTCAATTTACCTCGTTTTTCGAATCGTATAACACCCTTCCAAGGTGATACTTTAAGCATGACTTTATCGCCAACTTGGAACTATAAATCTTTCCGTCTAACATCGGCGTAACTCTTTTGACAACTTCGAGCCATTCTCAATTGTTCCTGAATCTGTAGGACTTTCTCCGTTGTCTCCTGAAAAATCTCAGGACCTGTCAACTGATTATCCCCCAATTCGCTCTAACATACGGGAGATCTACAGTTCCTTTCGTACAATGCTTCGAAAGGTGCAGCTTTGATGCTCTTATGGTAGCGGTTATTGTATGAGAACTCAACTTGAAATGTCCCGTTCTTATTGATTAAAAACGTTCCATATTAATTGATTTCGTTGCGAGGTTTTAACCTCTATATGAGACGTTTTTCAAAGACTGCATTCATTTTTAAAACAAACCATAACCTTTATTTCATAAATAAAGGTTTAAAAAGCTTTACGTAGATTATCAAATAATGATAATCTAAAATATCCTGTTTACACACGACCATTTCATAATGGTTTACAATACAAATATGTTACATCGAAATCAGTTTCTTGAATGCAGTTTTTACACAATATCATACAAACATGGACTCCAAATCTTGTCCTTATTTTAGTATGCAACAGCGGAAGCTCTTAGTATTCACCTGAGAATAAACATGCTTTAAACGTCAACAAAAATGTTGGTGAGTTATAGGTTTAACCTATATATATCAAATCGTAACAATAGACCACAAGATTTCATATTTCAATACACATCCCATACATAGAGATAAAAATCATTCATATGGTGAACACCTGGTAACCGACATTAACAAGATGCATATATATAAGAATATCCCCATCATTCCGGGACACCCTTCGGATATGATATAAATTTCGAAGTACTAAAGCATCCGGTACTTTGGATGGGGTTTGTTAGGCCCAATAGATCTATCTTTAGGATTCACGTCAATTGGGGTGTCTGTTCCCTAATTCTTAGATTACCAGACTTAATAAAAAGGGGCATATTCGATTTCGATAATTCAACCATAGAATGTAGTTTCACGTACTTGTGTCTATTTTGTAAATCATTTATAAAACCTGCATGTATTCTCATCCCAAAAATATTAGATTTTAAAAGTGGGACTATAACTCACTTTCACAGATTTTTACTTCGTCGGGAAGTAAGACTTGGCCACTGGTTGATTCACGAACCTATAACAATATATACATATATATCAAAGTATGTTTAAAATATATTTACAACACTTTTAATATATTTTGATGTTTTAAGTTTATTAAGTCAGCTGTCCTCGTTAGTAACCTACAACTAGTTGTCCACAGTTAGATGTACAGAAATAAATTGATAACTATTATCTTGAATCAATCCACGACCCAGTGTATACGTATCTCAGTATTGATCACAACTCAAACTATATATATTTTAGAATTAACCTCAACCCTGTATAGCTAACTCCAACTTTCACATATAGAGTGTCTATGGTTGTTCCGAAATATATATAGATGTGTCGACATGATAGGTCGAAACATTGTATACGTGTCTATGGTATCTCAAGATTACATAATATACAATACAAGTTGATTAAGTTATGGTTGGAATAGATTTGTTACCAATTTTCACGTAGCTAAAATGAGAAAAATTATCCAATCTTGTTTTACCCATAACTTCTTCATTTTAAATTCGTTTTGAGTGAATCAAATTGCTATGGTTTCATATTGAACTCTATTTTATGAATCTAAATAGAAAAGTATAGGTTTATAGTCGGAAAAATAAGTTACAAGTTGTTTTTGTAAAGGTAGTCATTTCAGTCGAAAGAACGACGTCTAGATGACCATTTTAGAAAACATACTTCCACTTTGAGTTTAACCATAATTTTTGGATATAGTTTCATGTTCATAATAAAAATCATTTTCTCAGAATAACAACTTTTAAATCAAAGTTTATCATAGTTTTTAATTAACTAACCCAAAACAGCCCGCGGTGTTACTACGACGGCGTAAATCCGGTTTTACGGTGTTTTTCGTGTTTCCAGGTTTTAAATCATTAAGTTAGCATATCATATATATATAGAACATGTGTGTAGTTAATTTTAAAAGTCAAGTTAGAAGGATTAACTTTTGTTTGCGAACAAGTTTAGAATTAACTAAACTATGTTCTAGTGATTACGAGTTTAAACCTTCGAATAAGATAGTTTTATATATATGAATCGAATGATGTTATGAACATCATTACTACCTCAAGTTTAGTAGGTAAACCTACTGGAAGTGACAAGAAATGATCTAGCTTCAAAGGATCTTGGATGGCTTGAAAGTTCTTGAAGTAGGATCATGACACAAAAATAAGTTCAAGTAAGATTTTTACTCGAATTAAGATAGTTTATAGTTATAGAAATTGAATCAAAGTTTGAATATGAATATTAACTTGAATAAGAAAGATAACCTACTGTATATAACAAAGGTTTCTTGATCTTAGATGATTACTTGGAATGGATTAGAAAGCTTGGAAGTAAATTAGTAAACTTGAAGGGATTTTTGAAGTGTTCTTGAAGTGTTCTTCCTATGATGATTATAGCTTGATTCTTGAAGTGATTTTTGATGAATATGATGATTAACTACTGGAAAAATACGTTCATAATAGTGTGTGTGTGTGTGTGTGTTGAGAGAGAATTAGGAAGAGAATTGGAAGTGAAATGGAGTGAATGATGAGTGGTAATTGGTGAGTGATGAGTGGGGTTAAAAGGAGTTCTAGTTAGTTGACTAGCTCATGGTAGAAGTTAAAATTGATTAGTCATACATGACATAATAAAGAGTGGAATCTCATGCTAGTTCCTATTGGTATATACTCATAGTAAGTACGTTTTGAAGCTGTGTATAATACGGGTAAGAATACGACTAGAATTCTTGATGAAAGAAAAGAATGGAAAAGTAACTGTAACCATTTTCGTTAAGTATGAGTGTTTTGATATATGTCTTGAAGTCTTCCAAAAGTATTTTAATACATCTAAATACACTACATGTATATACATTTTAACTGAGTCGTTAAGTCATCGTTAGTCGTTACATGTAAGTGTTGTTTTGAAACCTTTAAGTTAACGATCTCAATTAATGTTGTTAACCCATTGTTTATTATATCTAATGAGATGTTAAATTATTATATTATCATGATATTCTGATATATTAATATATCTTAATATGATATATATACATTTAAATGTCGTTACAACGATAATCGTTACATATATGTCTCGTTTCGAAATCCTTAAGTTAGTAGTCTTGTTTATATGTATATAACTCATTGTTACTATACTTATGGAGATACTTACTTATCATAATCTCATTTTAACCATATGTATATCCATATATATATCGTCATGTCATTTTTACAAGTTTTAACGTTCGTGAATCGCCGGTCAACTTGGGTGGTCAATTGTCTATATGAAACATATTTCAAATAATCAAGTCTTAACAAGTTTGATTGCTTAACATGTTGGAAACATTTAATCATGTAAATATCAATCTCAATTAATATATATAAGCATGGAAAAGTTCGGGTCACTACAGTACCTACCCGTTAAATAAATTTCATCCCGAAATTTTAAGCTGTTGAAGGTGTTGACGAATCTTCTGGAAATAGATGCGGGTATTTCTTCTTCATCTGATCTTCACGCTCCCAGGTGAACTCGGGTCCTCTACGAGCATTCCATCGAACCTTAACAATTGGTATCTTGTTTTGCTTAAGTCTTTTAACCTCACGATCCATTATTTCGACGGGTTCTTCGATGAATTGGAGTTTTTCGTTGATTTGGATTTCATCTAATGGAATAGTGAGATCTTCTTTAGCAAAACATTTCTTCAAATTCAAGACGTGGAAAGTGTTATGTACAGCCGTGAGTTGTTGAGGTAACTCAAGTCGGTAAGCTACTGGTCCGACACGATCAATAATCTTGAATGGTCCAATATACCTTGGATTTAATTTCCCTCGTTTACCAAATCGAACAACGCCTTTCCAAGGTGCAACTTTAAGCATGACCATCTCTCCAATTTCAAATTCTATATCTTTTCTTTTAATGTCAGCGTAGCTCTTTTGTCGACTTTGGGCGGTTTTCAACCGTTGTTGAATTTGGATGATTTTCTCGGTAGTTTCTTGTATAATCTCCGGAACCGTAATCTGTCTATCCCCCACTTCACTCCAACAAATCGGAGACCTGCACTTTCTACCATAAAGTGCTTCAAACGGTGCCATCTCAATGCTTGAATGGTAGTTGTTGTTGTAGGAAAATTCTACTAATGGTAGATGTCGATCCCAACTATTTCCGAAATCAATAACACATGCTCGTAGCATGTCTTCAAGCGTTTGTATCGTCCTTTCGCTCTGCCCATCAGTTTGTGGATGATAGGCAGTACTCATGTCTAGACGAGTTCCTAATGCTTGCTGTAATGTCTGCCAGAATCTTGAAATAAATCTGCCATCCCTATCAGAGATAATAGAGATTGGTATTCCATGTCTGGAGACGACTTCCTTCAAATACAGTCGTGCTAACTTCTCCATCTTGTCATCTTCTCTTATTGGCAGGAAATGTGCTGATTTGGTGAGACGATCAACTATTACCCAAATAGTATCAAAACCACTTGCAGTCCTTGGCAATTTAGTGATGAAATCCATGGTAATGTTTTCTAATTTCCATTCCGGGATTTCGGGTTGTTGAAGTAGACCTGATGGTTTCTGATGCTCAGCTTTGACCTTAGAACACGTCAAACATTCTCCTACGTATTTAGCAACATCGGCTTTCATACCCGGCCACCAAAAATATTTCCTGAGATCCTTGTACATCTTCCCCGTTCCAGGATGTATTGAGTATCTGGTTTTATGAGCTTCTCTAAGTACCATTTCTCTCATATCTCCAAATTTTGGTACCCAAATCCTTTCAGCCCTATACCGGGTTTCGTCTTCCTGAATATTAAGATGTTTCTCCGATCCTTTGGGTATTCCATCCTTTAAATTTCCCTCTTTTAAAACTCCTTGTTGCGCCTCCTTTATTTGAGTAGTAAGGTTATTATGAATCATTATATTCGTAGATTTTACTCGAATGGGTTCTCTGTCCTTCCTGCTCAAGGCATCGGCTACCACATTTGCCTTCCCCGGGTGGTAACGAATCTCAAAGTCGTAATCATTCAATAATTCAATCCACCTACGCTGCCTCATATTCAGTTGTTTCTGATTAAATATGTGTTGAAGACTATTGTGGTCGGTATATATAATACTTTTGACCCCATATAAGTAGTGCCTCCAAGTCTTTAATGCAAAAACAACCGCGCCTAATTCCAAATCATGCGTCGTATAATTTTGTTCGTGAATCTTCAATTGTCTAGACGCATAAGCAATCACCTTCGTTCGTTGCATTAATACACAACTGAGACCTTGCTTTGATGCGTCACAATAAATCACAAAATCATCATTCCCTTCAGGCAATGACAATATAGGTGCCGTAGTTGGCTTTTTCTTCAATAACTAAAACGCTTTCTCTTGTTCATCATTCCATTCAAATTTCTTCCCTTTATGCGTTAATGCAGTCAAGGGTTTTGCTATTCTGGAAAAGTCTTGGATGAACCTTCTGTAGTAACCAGCCAGTCCTAAAAACTGGCGTATGTGTTTCGGAGTTTTCGGGGTTTCCCACTTTTCAACAGTTTCTATCTTTGCCGGATCCACCTTAATACCTTCTTTGTTCACTATGTGACCGAGGAATTGAACTTCTTCCAACCAAAATGCACACTTTGAAAACTTAGCGTACAATTCTTCCTTCCTCAATACTTCTAACACCTTTCTCAAATGTTCACCGTGTTCTTGGTCATTCTTTGAGTAAATAAGTATGTCATCAATGAAAACAATGACAAACTTGTCAAGGTATGGTCCACACACTCGGTTCATAAGGTCCATGAACATAGCTGGTGCATTAGTTAAACCAAACGGCATGACCATAAACTCTTAATGACCGTAACGTGTTCTGAAAGCAGTCTTTGGAATATCATCTTCTTTCACCCGCATTTGATGATACCCGGAACGTAAGTCAATCTTTAAATAAACAGACGAGCCTTGTAGTTGATCAAATAAGTCGTCGATTCTCGGTAGTGGGTAGCGGTTCTTGATGGTAAGTTTGTTCAACTCTCGGTAGTCGATACACAACCTGAATGTACCATCTTTCTTCTTGACAAACAAAACAGGAGCTCCCCACGGTGATGTGCTTGGTCGAATGAAACCACGCTCTAAAAGTTCTTGTAATTGGCTTTGCAGTTCTTTCATCTCGCTGGGTGCGAGTCTATAAGGAGCACGAGCTATTGGTGCAGCTCCTGGTACAAGATCTATTTGAAATTCAACGAATCGCTGTGGGGGTAATCCCGGTAATTCTTTCGGAAATACATCGGGAAATTCTTTTGCAATGGTAACATCATTGATGCTCTTTTCTTCAGTTTGTACTTTCTCGACGTGTGCTAGAACAGCATAGCAACCTTTTCTTATTAGTTTTTGTGCCTTCAAATTACTAATAATATGTAGCTTCGTGTTGCCCTTTTCTCCGTACACCATTAAGGGTTTTCCTTTTTCTCGTATAATGCGAATTGCATTTTTGTAACAAACGATATCTGCTTTCACTTCTTTCAACCAGTCCATACCGATTATCACATCAAAACTCCCTAACTCTACTGGTATCAAATCAATCTTAAATGTTTCGCTAACCAGTTTAATTTCTTGATTCCGACATATATTATCTGCTGAAATTAATTTACCATTTGCTAATTCGAGTAAAAATTTACTATCCAAAGGCGTCAATGGACAACTTAATTTAGCACAAAAATCTCTACTCATATAGCTTCTATCCGCACCCGAATCAAATAAAACGTAAGCAGATTTATTGTCAATAAGAAACGTACCCGTAACAAGCTCCGGGTCTTCCTGTGCCTCTACCGCATTAATATTGAAAACTCTTCCGCGGCCTTGTCCATTCGTGTTCTCCTGGTTCGGGCAATTTCTAATAATGTGGCCCGGTTTTCCACATTTATAACAAACTACATTGGCATAACTTGCTCCGACACTACTTGCTCCGCCATTACTCGTTCCGACACCATTTGTTCCTTTCGTTCTATTAACCCCTGGTCCGTAGACCTCACACTTCGCCGCGCTATGACCTTTTCTTTTACACTTGTTGCAAAATTTGGTGCAGAACCCCGAGTGATACTTTTCACACCTTTGGCATAGCTGCTTCTGATTGTTGTTGTTGTTGTTGTTGTTGTTGCGGTTATTATTGTTGTTGGGATGATTGTTGTAGTTGTTGTTGTTGTTGTTGTTGTTGGGCCGTTTGTTGTAGTTTCGATTGATGTTGCGATTGTTGGGATAATTGTTGCGATTATTGTTGTAATTGCTGTTGTTGTTGTATTGGTGATTCTTATCACCGTTTTCCTCCCACTTTCTTTTGACTTGCTTCACATTGGCCTCTTCAGCAGTCTGTTCTTTAATTCTTTCTTCAATCTAGTTCACTAGTTTGTGAGCCATTCTACATGCCTGTTGTATGGAGGCGGGCTCGTGTGAACTTATATCTTCTTGGATTCTTTCCGGTAATCCTTTCACAAACGCGTCGATCTTCTCTTCCTCATCTTCGAATGCTCCAGGACACAATAGGCACAATTCTGTGAATCGTCTTTCATACGTGGTAATATCAAATCCTTGGGTTCGTAACCCTCTATGTTCTGTCTTGAGCTTATTGACCTCAGTTCTGGGACGGTACTTCTCGTTCATCAAGTGCTTGAATGCTGACCACGGTAGTGCGTACGCATCATTTTGTCCCACTTGCTCTAGATAGGTATTCCACCATGTTAACACAGAACCTGTGAAGGTATGCGTAGCGTACTTCACTTTGTCCTCTTCAGTACACTTACTTATGGCAAACACCGATTCGACCTTCTCGGTCCACCGTTTCAATCCGATCGGTCCCTCGGTTCCATCAAGTTCTAAAGGTTTGCAGGCAGTGAATTCTTTGTAGGTGCATCCTACACGATTTCCTGTACTGCCAGATCCAAGGTTATTGTTGGTATGTAGCGCAGCCTGTACTGCGGCTATGTTTGAAGCTAGAAAAGTACGGAATTCCTCTTCATTCATATTCACGGTTTGTCGAGTAGTCGGTGCCATTTCCTTCAAAATAGTCAAATGGAACAAGTTAATCGTACAGAATATTAAGAGTAGTTAATAGTATTTCGTAGCATAATATGAACTCATTTATAAAAGCTTTTTCTTCATATTAGCGTTTTATAAGTTTAAATTCGGGTAGTACCTACCCGTTAAGTTCATACTTAGTAGCTAATATACAATTCAACTACTACAATTCTATATGAAAAACTGATTGCAATAATATTTCGCGTTCAAACTTTTATACAATATTTTACAAACTTACAATACTGCTTATTTTACATAAAGCATGAAATATAGCACACAATAACTTTGATACAAGATAGTTGTGAAGATAATTCTAGCTGGTACACAAGTCGTTCAGCAAAGGCAATAAAGACACGTAATTCATACGTCCAGAAACAAGTCATGCATTCTGGTTTTACTAGGACTACTTCCCATCCTTGGTCTTGTGGAACATAACCGTTATGGCCGTTGATAAGATAGCGTGTTGTAACGTCGTCAAAGGGACGAGGGTTACGTGATGACCAACAGTCTCGTAATAACCTAAAAACCTCATTTCTTACCCCAATTACCGACTCCGTCACTTGTGGGAACGTTTTGTTTAATAGTTGTAGCCCGATGTTCTTGTTCTCACTTTGGTGAGAAGCGAACATTACTAACCCGTAAGCATAACATGCTTCTTTATGTTGCATGTTAGCCGCTTTTTCTAAATCACGAAGTCCTATATTCGGATATACTGAGTCAAAATAATTTCTTAACCCGTTGCGTAAAATAGCATTTGGGTTCCCCGCAATATATGCGTCAAAGTAAACACATCGTAACTTATGGATTTCCCAATGTGATATCCCCCATCTTTCGAACGAAAGCCTTTTATAAACCAAGGCATTCTTGGAACGTTCTTCGAATGTCTTACAAACTGATCTCGCCTTAAATAGTTGTGCCAAGCAATTCTGACCGACTCTAGACAAGATTTCATCAATCATGTCTCCGGGTAGGTCTCTTAAAATATTGGATTGTCTATCCATTTTGTGTTTTTATACTGTAAAATAGACAAGAGTTAGATTCATAAAAAAAATACTTATTAATACAAGCAATTTTTACATATATCATAAAGCATAAGCACACTATATTACATATATTACACCACACGAATACAACTATCTTATTCCGACTCGCTCATTTCTTCTTGTTCGGTTTTGGTTTGTTTTTCCAAGTTTCTAGGGATATATGATGTTCCCCTAATACGAGCCGTCGTTGTCCACATTGGTTTAGAAAAACCTGGTGGTTTAGAGGTTCCCGGGTCATTGTTACAACTTAAGGACTTCGGGGGTTGACGATACATATAAAGTTCATCGGGGTTGAAATTAGATTTCTCTATCTTTATGCCCTTTCCCTTATTATTTTCTTTTGTCATTTTAAATTCAGTTGGGGTAATTTCTATAACATCATCGGAATTCTCGTCGGAATCCGATTCATCGGAGAATTGGTAATCCTCCCAATATTTTGCTTCCTTGGCGGGAACACCATTGACCATAATTAACCTTGGTCGGTTGGTTGAGGATTCTCTTTTACTTAACCGTTTTATTATTTCCCCCACCGGTTCTATTTCTTCTTCCGGTTCTGATTCTTCTTCCGGTTCCGATTCTTCTTCCGGTTCCGACTCTTCTTCCGGTTCCTCTTCGGGAACTTGTGAATCAGTCCACGAATCATTCCAATTTACATTTGACTCTTCATTATTATTAGGTGAGTCAATGGGACTTGTTCTAGAGGTAGACATCTATCACATAATATCAAACACGTTAAGAGATTAATATATCACATTATATTCATATGTTAAAAATATATAGTTTCCAACAAAAATGTTAAGCAATCATTTTTAAAGAAAACACGGTCGAAGTCCAGACTCACTAATGCATCCTAACAAACTCGATAAGACACACTAATGCAAATTTTCTGGTTCTCTAAGACCAACGCTCTGATACCAACTGAAATGTCCCGTTCTTATTGATTAAAAACGTTCCATATTAATTAATTTTCGTTGCGAGGTTTTGACCTCTATATGAGACGTTTTTCAAAGACTGCATTCATTTTTAAAACAAACCATAACCTTTATTTCATAAATAAAGGTTTAAAAAGCTTTACGTAGATTATCAAATAATGATAATCTAAAATGTCCTGTTTACACACGACCATTTCATAATGGTTTACAATACAAATATGTTACATCGAAATCAGTTTCTTGAATGCAGTTTTTACACAATATCATACAAACATGGACTCCAAATCTTGTCCTTATTTTAGTATGCAACAGCGGAAGCTCTTAGTATTCACCTGAGAATAAACATGCTTTAAACGTCAACAAAAATGTTGGTGAGTTATAGGTTTAACCTATATATATCAAATCGTAACAATAGACCACAAGATTTCATATTTCAATACGCATCCCATCCATAGAGATAAAAATCATTCATATGGTGAACACCTGGTAACCGACATTAACAAGATGCATATATATAAGAATATCCCCATCATTCCGGGACACCCTTCGGATATGATATAAATTTCGAAGTACTAAAGCATCCGGTACTTTGGATGAGGTTTGTTAGGCCCAATAGATCTATCTTTAGGATTCGCGTCAATTGGGGTGTCTGTTCCCTAATTCTTAGATTACCAGACTTAATAAAAAGGGGCATATTCGATTTCGATAATTCAACCATAGAATGTAGTTTCACGTACTTGTGTCTATTTTGTAAATCATTTATAAAACCTGCATGTATTCTCATCCCAAAAGTATTAGATTTTAAAAGTGAGACTATAACTCACTTTCACAGATTTTTACTTCGTCGGGAAGTAAGACTTGGCCACTGGTTGATTCACGAACCTACAAAAATATATACATATATATCAAAGTATGTTTAAAATATATTTACAACACTTTTAATATATTTTGATGTTTTAAGTTTATTAAGTCAGCTGTCCTCGTTAGTAACCTACAACTAGTTGTCCACAGTTAGATGTACAGAAATAAATCGATAAATATTATCTTGAATCAATCCACGACCCAGTGTATACGTATCTCAGTATTGATCACAACTCAAACTATATATATTTTGGAATCAACCTCAACCCTGTATAGCTAACTCCAACATTCACATATAGAGTGTCTATGGTTGTTCCGAAATATATATAGATGTGTCGACATGATAGGTCGAAACATTGTATACGTGTCTATGGTATCTCAAGATTACATAATATACAATACAAGTTGATTAAGTTATGGTTGGAATAGATTTGTTACTAATTTTCACGTAGCTAAAATGAGAAAAATTATCCAATCTTGTTTTACCCATAACTTCTTCCTTTTAAATCCGTTTTGAGTGAATCAAATTGATATGGTTTCATATTAAACTCTATTTTATGAATCTAAACAGAAAAGTATAGGTTTATAGTCGGAAAAATAAGTTACAAGTCGTTTTTGTAAAGGTAGTCATTTCAGTCGAAAGAACGACGTCTAGATGACCATTTTAGAAAACATACTTCCACTTTGAGTTTAAGCATAATTTTTGGATATAGTTTCATGTTCATAATAAAAATCATTTTCTCATAATAACAACTTTTAAATCAAAGTTTATCATAGTTTTTAATTAACTAACCCAAAACAGCCCGCGGTGTTACTACGACGGCGTAAATCCGGTTTTACGGTGTTTTTCGTGTTTCCAGGTTTTAAATCATTAACTTAGCATATCATATAGATATAGAACATGTGTGTAGTTAATTTTAAAAGTCAAGTTAGAAGGATTAACTTTTGTTTGCGAACAAGTTTAGAATTAACTAAACTATGTTCTAGTGATTACGAGTTTAAACCTTCGAATAAGATAGTTTTATATATATGAATCGAATGATGTTATGAACATCATTACTACCTCAAGTTTAGTAGGTAAACCTACTGGAAGTGACAAGAAATGATCCAGCTTCAAAGGATCTTGGATGGCTTGAAAGTTCTTGAAGTAGGATCATGACACAAAAACAAGTTCAAGTAAGATTTTTACTCGATTTAAGATAGTTTATAGTTATAGAAATTGAATCAAAGTTTGAATATGAATATTACCTTGAATAAGAAATATAACCTACTATATATAACAAAGGTTTCTTGATCTTAGATGATTACTTGGAATGGATTAGAAAGCTTGGAAGTAAATTAGTAAACTTGAAGGGATTTATGAAGTGTTCTTGAAGTGTTCTTCCTATGATGATTATAGCTTGATTCTTGAAGTGATTTTTGATGAAGATGATGATTAACTACTGGAAAAATACGTTCATAATAGTGTGTGTGTGTTGAGAGAGAATTAGAAAGAGAATTGGAAGTGAAATGGAGTGAATGATGAGTGGTAATTGGTGAGTGGTGAGTGGGGTTAAAAGGAGTTCTAGTTAGTTGACTAGCTCATGGTAGAAGTTAAAATTGATTAGTCATACATGACATAATCAAGAGTGGAATCCCATGCTAGTTCCTATTGGTATATACTCATAGTAAGTACGTTTTGAAGCTGTATATAATACGGGTAAGAATACAACTAGAATTCTTGATGAAAGAAAAGAATGGAAAAGTAACTGTAATCATTTTCATTAAGTATGAGTGTTTTGATATATGTCTTGAAGTCTTCCAAAAGTATTTTAATACATCTAAATACACTACATGTATATACATTTTAACTGAGTCGTTAAGTCATCGTTAGTCGTTACATGTAAGTGTTGTTTTGAAACCTTTAAGTTAACGATCTCAATTAATGTTGTTAACCCATTGTTTATTATATCTAATGAGATGTTAAATTATTATATTATCATGATATTATGATATATTAATATATCTTAATATGATATATATACATTTAAATGTCGTTACAACGATAATCGTTACATATATGTCTCGTTTCGAAATCCTTAAGTTAGTAGTCTTGTTTATATGTATATAACTCATTGTTACTATACTTATGGAGATACTTACTTATCATAATCTCATGTTAACCATATGTATATCCATATATATATATCGCCATGTCATTTTTACAATTTTTAACGTTCGTGAATCGCCGGTCAACTTGGGTGGTCAATTGTCTATATGAAACATATTTCAATTAATCAAGTCTTAACAAGTTTGATTGCTTAACATGTTGGAAACATGTAATCATGTAAATATCAATCTCAATTAATATATATAAACATGGAAAAGTTCGGGTCACTACACAACTAGTGGTAAATACTTATCCCATCCATTTCCGAAATCAATGACACATGCTTGCAACATGTCCGATAAAGTTTGAATAGTCTGCTCGCTTTGGCCGTCAGTCTGGGGATGATATGTTGTACTCATATCTAAACGAGTCCACATGGCTTGCTGTAGTGACTGCGAAAATCTGAAAGTGAACCTGCTGTCACGATCGGATATAATGGATATATGTACTCCGTGTCTAGAAATGACTTCTTTAATGTAGACTTGAGCCAACTTCTCCATTATATCAGTTTCTCTTATCGGTAAGAAGTGTGCAGACTTAGTGAGACGATCTACAATAACCCAAATAGTATCGTAACCTCCCACTGTCTTCGGTAGTTTTGTGATGAAGTCCATGGTAATACCTTCCCATTTCCACTGGGGAATCTCTGGTTGAGTTAATAACCCTGATGGCTTCTGATGTTTAGCCTTGATCTTAGCGCAAGTCAAGCACTTTTCGATGTAGGTAGCAATGTCAGCTTTCAAATTTGGCCACTAATAAAATGCCTTCAAATCTTGGTACATTTTATCTGATCCCGGATGAATTTAGTATCTTGACTTGTGTGCTTCCTCCAACACTAGTTCTCTCAATCCACCATACTTTGGTACCCATATTCGATTAGCAAATTACCGTGTTCCGTCCTCTTTTATGTCGAATTTCTTATCCATCCTTCTGATAAATTCAACATCAACGTTCTCTTGTTTCACAGCCTCCTGTTGTGCTTCGCGGATTTGTGATGTGAGATTCGAACTAACAACTATATTAAGAGCTTTAACTCTGAGAGGTTTCTTTCTCTCTTTTCTACTCAAAGCATCTGCCAACATTCGCTTTGCCAGGGTGGTATTGGAGTTCACAATTATGATCGTTAAGTAATTCCATCCAACGTCGTTGTCTCATGTTGAGCTGTTTCTGGTCAAATATGCGTTGTAGGCTCTTATGGTCAGTGGAGATGGTAAACTTGGTTCCGTACAGGTAGTGTCTCCACATTTTGAGTGCAAAGACTACAGCTCCTAGTTCAAGGTAATGCGTGGTATAGTTCTGCTCATGAATCTTTAACTGACGCGATCCATAAGTAATAAATTTATTTCGTTGCATAAGCACGCAACCCATTCCTTGACGTGAGACATCACAATAAACAACAAAATCTTCACTACCCTCGGGTAGTGACAATATCGGTGCAGTTGTTAGCTTCTCCTTCAACAATTGAAATGCAGATTCTTGCAGTTCTGGCCACTCATATTTCTTACCTTTATGAGTCAACGCAGTTAATGGTCGGGAGATCTTGGAGAATCCTTCAATGAATTTACTGTAGTAACCAGCTAGACCCAGAAATTTCCAGATCTGAGTTGGTGTCTTCGGGGTTTCCCAATTCTTAAATGTCTCAATATTTGCTGGATCGACCTGAATTCCCTTGGCCCCTACCACATGACCAAGAAATTGTACCTCTGGTAGCCAAAAGTCACACTTAGATAACTTTTCATACAATTGCTCCTTTCTAAGCGTAGTCAATATCGAACGTAGATGCTGCTCGTGCTCTTCCTTGTTCTTGGAGTACACCAATATATCATCAATAAACACAATGACGAGTTTATCTAGGTATGGCTTACACACACGGTTCATGAGATCCATGAACACTGCTGGTGCGTTTGTCAAACCAAACGGCATCACTGTAAACTCATAATGTCCATAGCGTGTTCTAAACGTCGTCTTCGGGACATCCGCTTCCTTGACCCTCAATTGATGATATTCGAATCTCAAATCAATCTTCAAGTAACAACTAGATCCCTGTAGTTAATCGAATAAGTCATCAATCCTTGGTAGCGAATACCGATTCTTGATTGTCAACCTGTTCAATTCTCTGTAGTCGATACATAATTTCATTGACCCATCCTTTTTTTTAACAAACAAGACCGGAGCTCCAACTAGGAAATTCATGGCTATGTGACCCAACTTCTAGTACCTGTCAAAAATTAGGGTATTACAACCCTGATGTTCTTCACCATGGGAAGCTCTTGTAGTTCTAAAGGTGCAAGTTTGTATATTGTACGCGTAACTGGTGCAGTTGCTGGCACCAAATCAATCCGAAATTCGACTTCACGGTGGGGTGGACGTGTAACCCCAGGACAATCTCTAATAGTCGGGACATATTCGGGTCTCTTAAATGTCGATTCATCTTTACTCACATGTGCTAGAATTACGAGACATTCTCATATCATGTACTTCTGGACCTTTAAGTAATTAGTCTAACATGATGGTGTACTGATCTCCTCTCCGTACACCATTATCATCGGTGAAAGGAATTTGAATAGCCTTGTGGTCGTAGCTGAATCAGTTGCATCGTCAGATAACCAGTTTGTTTCAACCACGAGATTAAAACTTCCCAATTTAATAGTTCTATAGATTACGCGTTATCTAAGGAAGGTACAGGGTTATAAACATTGTGACCAAATTCTCTAGCGTTAAAGCTTCTATCAGCACCGGTGTTGACAACATATATAAACATTATGATTGATGAGTGAGAACAATTTCGTGATGAATTTCATGGAAAACAAAAATGAACAAGGTGTAATGGCAACTCAAACAAAGTCTGATATTTAATCGAGAAGGGTTGGTACAAACTTCCAGACGTATATGTCTCGCGGGAAACAGATGAAGTGTAGTTCGCGTCGATGTGTTCAAATTTGGTTGGTAATGTTTGTGGGTATAATGAAAATGATTTCCGCTTAAGAAAAGTACGTTGGAACAGAATGAGGAGGGATATGGTAATGAGTAGTATTACTAGTATCAATGAGTGGTGGTGTTAGCGATAAGTAGCGATGGGTCGTGATAAGCAGTGATGATAATAGTGACGTATAAGTTGTTAGATAGCATGCTCGCATCATAAGTATATACACATGCATACTAATGCACCCAATAAGGAATAATAGTTATCAGCTGGTAGGCTCGTGTTGAAAATCATGAACGGTGGGTGGCTGAATAATAGGTAAGTTGGAAATCGAGTAGACAATATCTACTACGCATTGTGCGGGCTATTACCAGGAATTCATTCCCTAAAGATGCACCAAAAATGAGTGGTGATGTGTAGTAGCTAGTAGTAAATCGTAGAGGTGCTAGTAGTGATGAGTAGTACCCAGTAGTAGTAAGTAGTAATGAGTAGTATTGAGTAGTAGCAAGTAGCAAGGGGTAGCAGTAAGTAGTATTTAGTAATGACAAGCAATGAGAAGTAGTGATCAGTCGTGACTAGCAGTGAGAGGCGGTGTTGAGTAGTAGTTAGCAGCGATAAACGGTACTGAGTAGTGGTATGAGATGACGAGTGTGTTCAAGTAGCGTCTTTGTAGTGACAAGTAGTGATCGGTGGTGACAGACAGTGTTGAGAAGTGTAACGACTCGGAAATTTCCAACCAAATTTAAACCCTAATCTCTATATGTTTCCGACACGATAGGCAAAAACCCTAATTTTGAGTCTAGAAAGTTTGAAATCTATATTTGGATAATTAGTTACCCTTTTGACCAAGCCTGACGATTCACGAACAAATAATTATAAATAGAAATATATGTATATGAAATATGTACACAAATAATATTATATGAATAATATATATAATATATACAAATATTAAATATTTTAATATGTTGTTTTATAGAATATAAGTAGTAAGATGTATAGTTAATTATATTATTTGAAATTACAAACTAAAATGTAAACGATATATCAATATTATTTTCATTAATATTAATATTAGTATTTGTATTATTATTAACTCTAATACGAGATATAAATATGTATATATAAAATTTGACAGATATAAGTTGTATTATTATTATCACTATAAAAATATATATATTTATATATATAAGTTGACTAATAAAATTTTTATTTATCATTACTAGTCTTTATTAATAAAATTATTATTAATAATATTAATAGTTGTATTATTAATATTAATACTAATTTATTTATAAAAAAAATAACAATAATAATAAGATTTAGATATACACATACAGGTATATAATCGATATATACAAATACAGAAATATTATGTGGATAAATACAGTTATATATTTATTAAACACATATACTGATTTATATAAACATATACATCATATATACATAGATATAAATATCTTATACGTATAACAGATTTGGGAAGGGGATAAGTTTGCAATCTTTATCATACTGTAGATAATGTTGAATTTTGTTTAAAATCAGTACAAGTTTATTCCAAACAAATCACAAGAAGCCAATTCTGTAAAAATCGTGCTACACCTGTGATTTTTTTTTTCTATTACTGATATTAAAAAAAAATAAACAAACGAACCAGTGGTCTATAAAACAGGTGAGTTATGAAACGTTATTGATAAAACCCCATCCAGTTCTCTCAATATCTGTATCAACTATTAATTAAAATCTCTGTATCAAAATAATTTTTAACAGAAAAGGGGCAAGAACTCAGACCACACTCTGTTCGTGTTTCATTTTTCCTCAAACCACGAATTTGAATTTAATTTCAAAAAGTAATAACGCAGTCTTGTTAGGATCTTTTTACTAAATATATCTGCAAAATCTCAGGTATTAATCTTCAAAATTGAATACGAATTTTTGGAGTCAAATGTAAACTTTAAAAAGACAAACGTATCGTTCATAGTAAAATTCGACTTGGTTTTGAGGTTTTAGGTTAAATATATGACTCAGATAGTTTACTGGAACAATTTAGGACCTTTTTCGTTTTATAATCGAAGCTTAAAACTTTCTTAAATCCAAAATCAGTAGTAGAGTCGCACGTTTTTTCTTTTTATTTATTTTTCTGTTCCAGCTTTTTATTATCTAATTTTTTGAATGTCTTAAATTAATTTAGTTATTTAATAATGTTTTCTATATATATATATATCAAACTATAAATTAATGAAAATAGAACTGTTAAGGTAAATAACCCTGGTTCGATTACTATCTGAGGAAGAAGGAGTAAGGGGAAAAACAGAACACAGGTTATATACATTAAACCGGGTTTTAATACAGAAAAGATAGAATGGAGGAATGGTTAGGGAGAGTGTCGGGTAAGCAAGGGGTGCTGAGTTTGAATCTTGGCCTGGTCCCTATATTTTTGGACAGATTTTAAGGTAGTTACTTAATATCTATTATTATTATTATTATTATTATTATTATTATTATTATTATTATTATTATTATTATTATTATTATTATTATTATTATTATTATTATTATTATTATTATTATTATTATTATTACCATAAGTATTAGTATTATTATTAAAAGTATTTGTTATCATTAAAACTAATTTTTTTTAAAGAATCAATTTTATTAAAACTATCATTTTTATCATTAATATTAAAAGTATTATTTTTCTTATTATTATTATCAATACTAATACTATTACTATCGTTATTATTATTTTCACCAATATGACTAAATTATTAATATTATCAATGCTAACATTAATATTTTTATTTCCATAAAAGTTAGCTACATAAAATATAATTAACAAAATTTTACTTTAGAATAATTATTTAAAGTATATGAAACAAATATATTTACACATGAATTTCTAAAATAACAATAACAATTATTTTAACAATAATACATAAATTGTTCGACTTCAATTATATGTGTGTTAATATATATATATATATATATATATATATATATATATATATATATATATATATATATATATATATATATATATATATATATATATATATATATATATATATATATATATATATATATATATATATATATAAATGATATAGGTTCGTGAATCGAAGGCCAACCTTGCATATGTTAAATGATGTTATATGTATTTTTACTACAAAATACTGTATGGTGAGTATATAGTCCCTTTTTAACTCTAAATATTTTTGGGCTGCGAATACATGCGCTGTTTTTATAAATGATTTACGTTATGGACACAAGTGATCAAACTAAATTCTACGTTGAGTTGTACCATGGCATATCTCTTTATACTTGGTAACTGCTAATTACGTGAGGAGCGTAAACGCGAATCCTGTTGATAGATCTATCGGGCTGACATCCCCAACCGGGCTGGACGACCAGCATTTAACGGTTGCACAGTACTTCGTTTCGTTACTACACTTTGGTACGGTGTAGGGTTTATTTAAGAGTATGCTGCTGTGACTTTTAGTTAAGTATGGTTACCAAGTGCTCAACGTCTTTTCTATACACAAGGAGTGTATTATGTATAAACTTTAAATCTTGTGGTCCATTGTTATAACGTTGCTAGCATCAAACCTATATATCTCACCAACTTTATGTTGACATTTTAAAGCATGTTATTCTCAGGTACGAATTAAGTCTTCCGCTGTGCATAAGCTCATGTTAAGGACATTACTTGGATTCGATCATCGCGATGGGACCAACTGTTGATGACTCTGTCCGGGAGAATTAGGACCGGTTTTCACAGTTGGTATCAGAGCGGTGGTCTTAGCGAACCAGGTCTTGCATTAGTGAGTCTAACTGATAGTCGTTAGAATGCATTAATGAGTCTGGACTTCGACCGTGTTTGCATGTCAAAAGTTTTGCTTATCATTTAGTATCGAAAAATTATTTGCTTATCATCCTTAAAGTCTAAGACACGTCTTACTTCCTTTATTGCATAGACAGTGTATAGTTAAATTCATATCTTAGCGTATCTGTTATTGTTACCTTTGCCTGACAGCTTCCGTAGATTCCTCCGTAGCTTATGGGATTTTAGTATTATATATGCATATGTAAATTATGTATTGCAGGGTACTAATCTACATCCTATAATCTATTTCTTATCGAAAATCCTTCATCTGATCGTACGAGATGAATCCCTCAACCAGTTCGAGTCCATCAGATTTCGATAGCTATTTCGATAGTTATTCCGACAGCTATTTCGATATGGATTTCCACTCGAGCTCCGAAAGCAGAGTAACCGGAATGAATCGATCAATTAGCCATCATCTATTCTGAATGAATTGGAGATGGGTTCGTAGTCGACTTAATCAATGGAAACGCGAAGAAGGCGATCATTTCCACTAACCAAATTCACCTCTTGACAATGAACCTAAAACATTTACCGGCGAACCTGTTCGAGACACCATTTTCTCTCTCATTTCCAAAGTATCTCATCACGATCATATACTATCTCAGATTCTAAACCTCATTCATCCGCTCGTCCGAACCGACAATCATCCCGGTGTAATAGAAGAAGTTAACGAACTTCGCGCATAAGTTGTAGTCTTGGAAAATATGGTGCAAAACGTACCAGCTTCATCCAAATCACCGGCACCAACAGTACCACCAACAACCCAAATTTCAATATCACATGCCTCAACATCTCAATCTATACCTCGAGTATAATCATCATTCTACATGACATTCTACATCAGTTATCTTCGTTCGACATGGTGATTATGTAATCTCTAATGTTTTAGAGATTATTTATTCTAGTTCCAACTGAAAACTAAATGAGTTTAATATCATGTTAACTCATTAAATTCATGATTACATTTGAAGAAAATATATATGTATATATGTTTTCATAAAGATTGTAATTAAAAATTCTTTTGTACAAACTGTTAATAATAAAAATATTTTAACGGGTAGGTAATACCCGAGGAATATTTAAATTTCACATTAATAAGTTACACTGTACATTCTTCGAATCTGATTCAACGATCATCTATTATCCTACTTACAACTACCGATATACGTATCCGTTCACCACAGAATAACCATTTCTATTCAAATTTCATATTTGGATTTTGATATAACAGAATCCAACAAGTGGCATAACGAAGAAAATATTTGACAAAAATAAAAAGTGTTAGAAACAAACGAATTAATTAATTGAAATTGTGATAGGAATCCACGCTAACTGTTCCGGCTAACTGTTCCCAGCTAACTGATTAACATTTAATTTATCGCAATTTACTTTCTCGCAATTTTAATTTCTGCACTGTTCATACTGTCGGGACACATGTACAACAATACGTCGGATTAATTCTGAGACAACACGTTGTATAATGGGTCATGATATATATTTATTTATTTTACGCATTTTAAATAACGGGACACGTATACAAGGTTTCGACTTATCATATTGACCCATCTATATATATATTTCGGAACAACCATAGACACTCTATATGTGAAGGTGGGAGTTGGCTATACAGGGTCGGAGTTGATTCCAAAATATATATATACTTTGAGTTATGATCGACACTGAGACCGGTACACGGGTCACGATACGTATTAATTATGTATATTAAATTATATATGAATATATTGAACTGTTGAGCTATTGGACCATTGGACAATCGGACTAATAGACTGCTAACTATGGACAAGTAAAATGAATTAAAATATTGATTATAACATATGAAACTAAACTAATCTTCAAGTTTGCCACTTGATTCTATCTTAAACCTCATTCGTACCTTGACGATTATAATTCGCATTCACAACTTTTTATGATTCTTGAAAACATCTCGATCGGAAAGATGAACCAACCGCACTTCATCTACGGATGAAAAGATTTATGCACCTGAAAAACTCTCGAATCCAAAATTCATAGTTTAACACATGTCGTGTTGAATCCTTTGCCATTTATTAGCAAAAACAACCCTACAATTTCTTTTCAGGAAGCTAATTTTGTCACAGCTCCACTTCGACTTCTCAATGAGACTACTCCTATTATAATCTCGATATTTATACCTTGTCCTTTCGCCGTCATTACCGGAGAACCTTTTATATTCCACGACATTATCAGTAGATGTACCAGCAGATCGTCATCCCTTTGGCGGAATCCGCGATCAGTATTTTGAAAATCTCGCAGAACTTCTCCCATCATACCTATAACGACTATCCCTAAAAATTTCATACTCCGAATGTGAAGTTTCTGAAAAACACCCTGAACTATGAAGTAGTTCTTGAAATGCTGATGAAGCAGCAAAAACTGTAAACGACTTTAACAAGTCAAGAGTTGACGATGAAGTACAGTGTGTTGGTAAAGCTCTGAAAAAGAGAAGGTTTGGAATTAGAAAACGGGTTGAGCCAAAGTATGAAAGAGGCTATGGATAAACCACAAGAACTGAACCTGCCTTCAAAGAATCCAAAGGATTCAGTGCCTGCTGGACCCGTTAGTAAGAACCCTACTCATTATTCTAAACCTTTCCAAAATGATATTCTTCATCATCATTTATCTTGGATATTATAAGATATTTTCATATCTTTTGTTATACATATTCTCCATATTTCTGGAGATATTTTCACAACTATTCCTATCGGCGATCATTTATCTCTCCGTAACATCTACGTTACAACATAAAAGAAACTGTGTTAGTTTCTAAATTCTGAAACCTTCGACTTTAAAATAGAAATGTTCTGAAGCAGTGTTGGGAACTGATGCATGAATTAGTATAATATAATGAAACTTGATCAACTTCATTATATTACAGTAAGTCATGTTAAGTTTCTAATGGAATGTGATGATTCACAGTACCATCATCATGTGCCATGTTACACGGCTCTAACATTTTATCTAATCTCTAAACATATCAAGAAAATATTTTTCTTGATAACTCGGTCTTTTCCAAAGTAATCTAGTAATTTAACAAATCAAGATCGAGCCATTACCATTTTTTTTTCTTTTCGAGAGAACTAGAAACACTATAAACCCAAGAGTATAGTAGAAGTAAATAGATTCTTCCGGTGGTAGATGAAACAGAAGGATGATAGATGTGAAGATTAAGAGTATATCAAGAGGATGAAGCATATTGACGAATGTCTTAAGGTAGAAATAAGGAGAAAAAGTAGAAGATGTGAGATATGGAAATAAGGAAACGAAGAAGGTAGTTTTATAGTGAAATATCCGACAAAGAAATCAAAACAGATTTGCCGCATCAAATCAAAGATTGCCGAAGAACCAAATATTATTACGTAAGATTTTCCATAACTCCCTTAAAATTCGGAAATCAATCATGACTACGACATTGGTCAAAACGATTCCATATTACTCATTTCACTCTTTTGTGATAGCTTCGCTCGTACGCTTCACATGATCGAATCATTTTATCCATATCTTCCAATAATAATAAAACTCTATTATTAACTCATATTCGTCATGAAAACATTCCTATTGTTATTTATGACAACCTCTAGCAAATTTCGGGGACGAAATTTCTTTAACGGGTGGGTACTGTAACGACCCGGAAATTTCCAACCAAATTTAAACCCTAATCTCTATATGTTTCCGACACGATAGGCAAAAACCCTAATTTTGAGTCTAGAAAGTTTGAAATCTATATTTGGATAATTAGTTACCCTTTTGACCAAGCCTGACGATTCACGAACAAATAATTATAAATAGAAATATATGTATATGAAATATGTACACAAATAATATTATATGAATAATATATATAATATATACAAATATTAAATATTTTAATATGTTGTTTTATAGAATATAAGTAGTAAGATGTATAGTTAATTATATTATTTGAAACTACAAACTAAAATGTAAATGATATATCAATATTACTTTCATTAATATTAATATTAGTATTTGTATTATTATTAACTCTAATACGAGATATAAATATGTATATATAAAATTTGACAGATATAAGTTGTATTATTATTATCACTATAAAAATATATATATTTATATATATAAGTTGACTAATAAAATTTTTATTTATCATTACTAGTCTTTATTAATAAAATTATTATTAATAATATTAATATTAATACTAATTTATTTATAAAAAAAAATAACAATAATAATAAGATTTAGATATACACATACAGGTATATAATCGATATATAAAAATACAAAAATATTATGTGGATAAATACAGTTATATATTTATTAAACACATATACTGATTTATATAAACATATACATCATATATACATAGATATAAATATCTTATACGTATAACAGATTTGGGAAGGGGATAAGTTTGCAATCTTTAACATACTGTAGATAATGTTGAATTTTGTTTAAAATCAGTACAAGTTTATTCCAAACAAATCACAAGAAGCCAATTCTGTAAAAATCGTGCTACACCTGTGATTTTTTTTTTCTATTACTGATATTAAAAAAAAATAAACAAACGAACCAGTGGTCTATAAAACAGGTGAGTTATGAAACGTTATTGATAAAAACCCATCCAGTTCTCTCAATATCTGTATCAACTATTAATTAAAATCTCTGTATCAAAATAATTTTTAACAGAAAAGGGGCAAGAACTCAGACCACACTCTGTTCGTGTTTCATTTTTCCTCAAACCACGAATTCGAATTTAATTTCAAAAAGTAATAACGCAGTCTTGTTAGGATCTTTTTACTAAATATATCTGCAAAATCTCAGGTATTAATCTTCAAAATTGAATACGAATTTTTGGAGTCAAATGTAAACTTTAAAAAGACAAACGTATCGTTCATAGTAAAATTCGACTTGGTTTTGAGGTTTTAGGTTAAATATATGACTCAGATAGTTTACTGGAACAATTTAGGACCTTTTTCATTTTATAATCGAACCTTAAAACTTTCTTAAATCCAAAATCAGTAGTAGAGTCGCACGTTTTTTCTTTTTATTTATTTTTCTGTTCCAGCTTTTTATTATCTAATTTTTTGAATGTCTTAAATTAATTTAGTTATTTAATAATGTTTTCTATATATATATATCAAACTGTAAATTAATGAAAATAGAACTGTTAAGGTAAATAACCCTGGTTCGATTACTATCTGAGGAAGAAGGAGTAAGGGGAAAAACAGAACACAGGTTATATACATTAAACCGGGTTTTAAAACAAAAAAGAAAGAATGGAGGAATGGTTAGGGAGAGTGTCGGGTAAGCAAGGGGTGCTGAGTTTGAATCTTGGCCTGGTCCCTATATTTTTGGACAGATTTTAAGGCAGTTACTTAATATCTATTATTATTATTATTATTATTATTATTATTATTATTATTATTATTATTATTATTATTATTATTATTATTATTATTATTATTATTATTATTATTATTATTATTATTATTATTATTATTATTATTATTATTTTTATTATTACCATAAGTATTAGTATTATTATTAAAAGTATTTGTTATCATTAAAACTAATTTTTTTTTAAAGAATTAATTTTATTAAAACTATCATTTTTATCATTAATATTAAAAGTATTATTTTTCTTATTATTATTATCAATACTAATATTATTACTATTGTTATTATTATTTTCACCAATATGACTAAATTATTAATATTATCAATGCTAACATTAATATTTTTATTGCCATAAAAGTTAGCTACATAAAATATAATTAACAAAATTTTACTTTAGAATAATTATTTAAAGTATATGAAACAAATATATTTACACATGAATTTCTAAAATAACAATAACAATTATTTTAACAATAATACATAAATTGTTCGACTTCAATTATATGTGTGTTAATATATATATATATATATATATAAATGATATAGGTTCGTGAATCGAAGGCCAACCTTGCATATGTTAAATGATGTTATATGTATTTTTACTACAAAATACTGTATGGTGAGTATATAGTCCCTTTTTAACTCTAAATATTTTTGGGCTGCGAATACATGCGCTGTTTTTATAAATGATTTATGTTATGGACATAAGTGATCAAACTAAATTCTACGTTGAGTTGTACCATGGCATATCTCTTTATACTTGGTAACTGCTAATTACGTGAGGAGCGTAAACGCGAATCCTGTTGATAGATCTATCGGGCTGACATCCCCAACCGGGCTGGACGACCAGCATTTAACGGTTGCACAGTACTTCGTTTTGTTACTACACTTTGGTACGGTGTAGGGTTTATTTAAGAGTATGCTGCTGTGACTTTTAGTTAAGTATGGTTACCAAGTGCTCAACGTCTTTTCTATACACAAGGAGTGTATTATGTATAAACTTTAAATCTTGTGGTCCATTGTTATAACGTTGCTAGCATCAAACCTATATATCTCACCAACTTTATGTTGACATTTTAAAGCATGTTATTCTCAGGTACGAATTAAGTCTTCCGCTGTGCATAAGCTCATGTTATGGACATTACTTGGATTCGATCATCGCGATGGGACCAACTGTTGATGACTCCGTCCGGGAGAATTAGGACCGGTTTTCATAAGAAGTGACGAGTTGTGTCATGATTACAAGTTACTTATAAGTTATATTAAAAATTAATTTGCACAGTGTAAGTTTCTACTCACATTTGAGATTACATGGTTTGTTTTTTGAACGATGTTTATCCAAGTAACCTACTTGACTCGGCCTTAATTCCTTATTTTGCGATGTCGGAACTTCTATATGATTTACCGTAATGTAATCCCGGTCATTACATTACACTATCTCACATTTCCATTGGACATCATTCCATAAGTTCAAGATAGCGTAGTCAAATTACTTCATTTAAGTCTCGCGTCGTGCGTATGTATGGATTCATGATATAGTATTTAGTCTAAGTCCATATCGTATGAGTATAAGGTGTATATGTATGTGATGTAATGTGTAGCCCAACATGTAGCATAGTGACACAAACAGTGCAACTATGGTGCATAAAAGTCGTCCAAGACACACGTCTATAGACTAGACTTCACTAATGCGCCCTACGGTTAGACACACTAATGTATCATAGTTTCCTATAGCCAAAGCTCTGATACCATATGTAACACCCCATCAAAATCCATTAACGGAATGTTAACTCTTGTCCCAGTGCTTGGCTTTACTTCTACGCAACAGCAATATTTCTACAGTGAAAGCAATAAATACCTGAGAATAAAACACGCAAAATGGGTCAACAATAATGTCTAGTGAATCTACAGGTTTTAAGTAACGTATCATAGTATCTGAAAAACATCATTCAGAAAAGTAGTTCAAGTTCATTGACTAGGAGATTTTTAAAAGTAAAACTCCAAGTTGCAAAACGTTTACACAATCCATGAGCACCTGAATACTAGCAATGACCAGAGTATAGAATCCACTACACTCCCTTTACCCCATAAAAATTTTATACACCTGTTCGAGTGTATCTAATGTTCAAAGTAAATGTTCCACGGTTAATATTGTTTGGGCGAGGTTTGTCTAACCTAACGGATCTGTCCATCTAAATTGTGCTTACCCGAAGGTAATAAAAGTATTCAAGCTAGGGGCTTTGTGAACAAACTCAATATGTATAATAAGTACTCGTGTTAATCATAAAATCATTTGAAAATGTAAGTATAACAGCGTGTATTCTCATCCCTGAAAACAGGTAAAAAGTGGGACTGTAGACTCAACTTAGAATAGTTCAGATGAAAGACAAATGACTTGAGCGATTTAGTACTGAGAAGTGCAACCTAAGTATACGTATTTAGGTTGCTCAACATATATATGTTAAACAAGTGTGGTTTGATAGACTAAGTTGTCTTATTGTTCGACTCGATGCGTTTCAAAATAAAAGTCAACATATAGTCAACTAGTTCATGCAAGTAAACATAGTCAACCAAAGTCAAACCAAAAGTCAAACTTGGTTAAAGTAGTCAACTGTAGTCAACATCAGTAGGTTCATGTCAAATTTTGGTCAACATGTCAAACCTAAGTTTAACATCACATTTTAGATCATAAATGGTCAATTATACGATCCCAGTTTATCGTCATGCAAAACGTTTATGTACACGTAGCAAACTTCGCATAATAACTCATAGCACAAAATTCATGATAACATGGAAAACTCCAGATCATAATTAGACTCAAAATGGATTCCAGAAAGTCTAGCCAGGGCCTCATACAATGTCTACAAGTTGGAAATCAGAAGGGGTACATTTATGGTTTGCCAAATCAGTTTCTGACCGCGCACTGATTTCTTATTGGCTATAACCGGAGCTAGGGACATGCAAATCAGGATAGGTCAGTGGCCATGGTTCTAGGACAAGTTAAACTATCATATATCCAAAAACAAGCAACTTTTATTTAGCCAATTAGTACAGTTTATTCATTAAATTTGGATGTTCAGTTTCAGCTCATTTCAAAAATTACCAAAACTATGGCCCTAGTGTGCACAATTCATAAGGTTTCAGAGGTTGCAACAAACTAAACATATATTACATAACACATATGAATTCATATTCTAGAAGAATTCATGCTAATTCACAAAACACAAACCACAGAGTACAAATCAGAGAGCAAGTTGCAGATTCGATCCTAGTTTAGTTAGTCACTTTCGCATGCGATTATCCGAAGATCTAGATACAATTAGAGGATGATACCTCCATCAAAATTGAAGTACTTTTTGTGTAGATTACAGATATGTAAATCACATAAATCAATACATTTTAGCATACAAGTCTGTTTTCATGCATGTGCTGGAAAAATCCACATTTTCATTCAATTAGGCATAACATAAGTTTTACTCAAGCAAATGACATGATATCCTAGTGTAACCTGAGTATTTTTGAATTATCTATCCAGTGGTAATCAATTCACAAGCCAATTCATGACCCAACAATACCAGTTTTCTGATCAAGCAATAAAAACACAACGATAATTTAAAACGGTCATAACTTAAGCATTCGAAAACGAAATCAAGCGAATCCAACGCCTAAATTCTATAGTTTTTCGACACCAATCTATCTAGATACATAACATAATCAGAAACCAAACCAATTTTATCAGCATCAACAATTTATAATTCGGTTTTCATGGCAATCAATCAAATCGGACAAATCAACGCATCAAACATGAACTACACATAAAGACTTGAGCAATTGACAACATAAACTATGAAACAACTATAAAAATCAGATTTTAAAAGTTAGGGTTGATGTTATTATACTTTCCGAAATTAATGATACCCACGCGTAGAGGACAACGGGAATTACAAGTTTGATGTTCAAAGCTTGAGCAAAAGATTAAAAATTGATGGTGGTATTGGTGATGGAGGTCGACTGCAGCAGAGGTAGAGGAGGGAGTAATATGTTGACTTGTTTGTGTGGGAGAAGGGTTCCAGTAGTCTTAGGTTAACTAGTATAATTACACTTAGGCCATAATTAATCAAGTAACTAGCAAAAAGGCCCCAAATTATAAATTCAAGGGGTGTAAGGGTGGTTCGGCCGAATATGGCCCACCATGGTGTCTCGGGCTCTCGTTTTTCAAAAGCGTGTTATCGTGGTCCGTTTCAAGTGCCGTTTAGACGTACCGAAGGCCCGGAACGCTAAACCGATCGTTAAAACGCAACCAAATGTTTAATTTATTAAAAACCTAATAAATTAAATATTTTTAAAAAGTTAATAATTATTAAAATAACCGAGCATTTCGTTGCTCAAAAAACAGTTATTCAAACCGTATAGTTTTTATCGTATTTATTTATCCGAAATATATATTTTCAAATTAATATTAACCCATATTAATTATCATAACCCTCCAAGGATCAAGTATGCATTTATTACACATAAACATAAAGTAATCGCCGTTAAATAAACTAACAGAAAGTTAACGAAAGTGACGGAAAAAGCAGGGTTGTTACAGCTGAACGAGCAAGACTCTCTGAACGTGCTTGCGATTCGAGGTCGTCTATATTCCGAAAAAAGAAATCATTCCTCGCAAATTCGACCATGCACCAAACACAACCGGCGGTTCGTGGTGCTTGGTGTTTTGTGTCGTAGGCCAAAATGTTAGATCTATCGTATCTTTTCACTCATAGCTCCGATTTAGTTACCATTTTTTTACATCGTGTATTTTTTCGGGATCTATCCATGGGCAAACTGCCTAGGCAGTTTGTCCCATATATTTTGCGAAACGAGACCTCGAAAGCCTTCAATTTTGTCTTTTTTCGATTTTGACCGTTTTGAATTTATTTCATATTATTCCTTTTGTGTATACATTACTTAGCATTGTATATATTGTTTTAAGGCCTATTATTTCACTTACAATGTAATTATGTATAACACATATAATTTTGAATCTAATGTCACTTCATTAAACACGCTGTTTAAATCACTAATATGCGTCGCCAAATGGAATAACATTTGGCGGCGCATAACCTTTGATTTCAGATTGTGCTGAAATTCTCGAGATCACCCTAAAATGACCCTAACATCAAGACTCCTGGATAGTGTCTTGACATTCGAGGTCGTTGAGATGCCGAAAAAAGAAATTTTACTCATTTTTAATTTTCTCTTTCAACGTTTTCAATTTATATCGTATTATTAATTTTGTGTATGAATGACTTAGCATGGTATATATAGTTTTAAGGCCTATTATTTCACTTGCAATGTAATTATGTATAACGCATATAATTTTGAATTTAATGTCACTTCATTAAACACGCCATTGTAAATCATTAATATGCGCCACCAGATGGAGTACCATTTGTTGACGCATGACCTTAGATTTCAGATTGTAATTAAATTCTCAAGATTGCCCTAAAACGGTCGAACGAGCAAGACTCTCTGAACGTGCTTGCCATTCGAGGTCGTCTAGATTTCGAAAAAGGCATCATTCCTCGCAAATTTGCACCACGTACCAAACACCACCGACGGTTCGTGGTGCTTGGTGTTTTGTATCTTTGGCCAAAATGTTAGATCTATCGTATCTTTTGACTTGTAGCTCCGATTTAGTCACCGTCTTTTATAATCGTGTATTTTTTCGGGATCTATCCGTTGGCAAACTGCCGTAGTCCGAAATATTTTTCAAAACGAGACCTCGAAAACCTTCAATTTTGCATTTTTTTTATTTTGACCATTTTAAATTTTGTTCATATTATTCCTTTTGTGTATGCATGACTTAGCATGGTACATATTGTTTTAAGGCCTATTATTTCACTTACAATGTAATTATATATAACACATATAACTTTAAATCTAATGTCACTTCATTAAATACGTTTTTTAAATCACTAATATGCGCCGCCAAATGGAGCAACATTTGACGGTGCATAACATTTGGTTTCAGATTGTGCTGAAATTCTCGAGATCACCCTGAAATGACCCTAACATCAAGACTCCTGGATAGTGTCTTGATATTCGAAGTCGTCAAGATGCCGAAAAAAGATATTATACTCATTTTTAATGATCTCTTTGAATGTTTTCAATTTATATTGTATTATTTGTTTTGTGTATGCATGACTTAGCATAGTATATATAGTTTTAAGGCATATTATTCCACTCGCAAGTAATTATGTATAATGCATATAATATTGAATCTAATGTCACTTCCTTAAATACGCGTTTTTAAATCATTAATATGTGCCTCCAGATGGAGTACCATTTGGCGGCGCATAACCTTCGGTTTTAGATTGTGCTGAAATTCTCAAGATCACCGTAAAACGGCCGAACGAGCAAGACTCTCTGAACGTCCTTGCCTTTTGAGGTCATCTAGATTCTGAAAAAGACATCATTCCTCATAAATTCGCACCATGCACCATGCACCAAACACCACCGACGATTCGTGGTGCTTGGTGTTTTGTATCTTTGACCAAAATGTTAGATCTATCGTATCTTTTGACTTGTAGCTCCGATTTAGTCACCATTTTTTTAAATCGTGTATGTTTTCGAGATCTATCCGTTGGAAAACTTTCGTAGGTGGTTTGTCCGAAATATTTTTCGAAACGAGACCTCGAAAGCCTTCAATTTTGCCATTATTTTAAATTTTGACCGTTTTGATTTTCTCTCATATTATTCCTTTTGTGTATGCATGACTTAACATGGTACATATTGTTTTAAGGCCTATTATTTCACTTACAATGCAATTATGTATAACACATATAATTTTAAATCTAATGTCACCTCATTAAGCACGCTTTTGAAATCACTAATATGCGCTGCTAAATGGAGTAACATTTGGCGGCGCATAACCTTTGGTTTCAGATTGTGCTGAAATTCTCGACATCACACTAAAACGAACCTAAAAACAAGACTCCCGGATAGTGTCCTAACATTCGAGGTCTTCAGGATGTCGAAAAAAGATATTTTACTCCTTTTTAATGTTCTCTTTGAACGTTTTCAATTTATATCGTATTATTAGTTTTGTGTATGCATGACTTAGCATGGTATATATAGTTTTAAGGCCTATTATTTTACTCGCAATGTAATTATGTATAACGGATGTAATTTTGTATCTAATGTCACTTCATTAAACACGCGTTTATAAATCATTAATATGCGCTGCCAGATGGAGTACCATTTGGTGGCGCATAACCTTCGGTTTCAGATTGTGCTGAAATTCTCAAGAGCACCCTAAAACGACAGAATGAGCAAGACTCTTCGAACGTGTTTGCCATTTGAGGTCGTCTAGATTCTGAAATAGAAATCATTCCTCACAAATTCGTACCACGCACCAAACACCACCAACGGTTCGTGGTGCTTGGTGTTTTGTGTCTTTGGCCAAAATGTTAGATCTATTGTATCTTTTGACTAGTAGCTCTGATTTAGTCACCGTTTTTTTAAATACGTATTTACTCGGGATTTATCCGTTGGTAAACTTTCATAAGCGGTTTAACACATATATTTTTCAAAAGGAGACTTCAAAAGCCTTCAATTTTTCCTTTTTTCGATTTTGACCATTTTAATTTTCTTTCAGATTATTCCTTTTGTGTATGCATGACTTATCGTGATACATATTGTTTTAAGGCCTATTATTTCACTTACAATGTAATTATGTATAACACATATAATTTTGAATCCAATGTCACTTCATTAAACATGCTTTTGAAATCACTAATATGCGCAGCCAAATGGAGTAACATTTAGCGGCGCATGATGTTTGGTTTCAGATTGTGCTGAAATTCTCGAGATTACCCTAAAACGACCCTAACAACAAGACTCCTGGATAATGTCTTGACATTCGAGGTCGTCAGGATGCCGAAAAAGCCATATTACTCATTTTTAATGTTCTTTTTGAACGTTTTCAATTTATATCGTATTATTCGTATTGTGTATGCATGACTTAGCATGGTATATTATAGTTTTAAAGCCTTTTATTTCACTCGCAATGTAATTATGTATAACGCATATAACTTTAAATCTAATGTCACTTCATTAAACACGTTTTTAAATCATTAATATGCGCCGCCAGATGGAGTACCATTTGGCGGCGCATAACCTTCGGTTTCAGATTGTGCTGAAATTTTCAAGATCACCCTAAAATGGCCGAACGAGCAAGATTCTCTGAACGTGCTTTCCTGTAACATCTTAACCCGTTAACCAACCAAAACTGCAAAAAAAAAAAAAAAAAATTTGAAGCAGGCCTGCCCAGGCAGGGTGCGCGGCGCGCACAGGGCCTGGCAGCCCGCTGTCCAACTTGTTCCATTTTCATAAAAAGATCTAACACTTCCCATCATTTTTAGACGAAATGCTTTTCACATCATATTAGTATAAGTAAAACTAACACGAATCAATGATAAAACGAGTTTTACATGGCGGGGCCCACATATGCCCAAAATACCATTAAGTACGAAATACGAGTTTCGATCACAAAAAGTTTAATTGCCAAACGTCACTAGAGCATGGTGTTTTGGGTTAAACTACCCAAATCTTGGTCAAACTTCCAAAAAGCTAAAACCCCCGAGAGCCACTAATCCAAGCGAATACATTTGCCCTTATCCAAGCCGGATCCTAAAAAGGTAAACAACGAGAGGGTAAGCTAACGCTTAGTGAATGCAATAATTATACACATACATATATAAGCTACTTACTTGCAATCACATACACAATTACCTCATACACGCTAGCAATTTAAATGACATACCAATGCAAGGTATAACGCTAAATCTCCAAGACCACGAGCTAGCACAAACAATAGCATATATAACTCGAATAATATAAAGTGCCACACTACAAACACATAACCATGGTTAACCAATAGTACAAAGGAATGGTACTTCGAATTTCCCATCGGTGTTCCCAACAACCATTAGCGCACAACGAATTATAACACTAACCCCGGAGTGGTATCGATCGCCCGAACTTTAAACCCACCCGTCACGTGTAATGTGGTATCGAACGCCCGACTTTAAACCCACCCTACTCGCCTACACACATACATGACATGGCATCGAACGCCCGAACTTAAACCCATATCATATATTGACCCGATCTGGTATCGATCGCCCGAACTTAAACCCACATCGAATCTCGTACAAGTAAATACATTATAATCACACATGTATAATCATTCCACTCACCTTGTCGACTTGGCAAGATTTCCAACAATAACTTGTAACCTTCAAAGCTAGTCACCTAACACAGTTAATTTCCAATTAATTCACATAATAAGTTGGACTACCCACCAACTAACCTCACTAGAGCATTTATGACCCATTTGCACTAGAATCGCACATTAAAGGTCGAGACCCACAACTAATCACTAAAATCTAGTGACTAAGGTTCGAAGACTTCCATCAACACATAATTAGGGTGTTTTCATACTCAATTTATCCTGCTTGGTCAAACCTGTAGTGACCCGAACTTTTCCATGTTTATATATATTAATTGAGATTGATATTTACATGATTAAATGTTTCCAAAATGTTAAGCAATCAAACTTGTTAAGACTTGATTAATTGAAATATGTTTCATATAGACAATTGACCACCCAAGTTGACCGGCGATTCACGAACGTTAAAACTTGTAAAAACGACATGACGATATATATATGGGTATACATATGGTTAACATGAGATTATGATAAGTAAGTATCTCCATAAGTATATTAACAATGAGTTATATACATATAAACAAGACTACTAACTTAAGGATTTCGAAACGAGACATATATGTAACGATTATCATTGTAACGACATTTAAATGTATATATATATCAAATTAAGATATATTAATATATCATAATATCATGATAATATAATAATTTAACATCTCATTAGATATAATAAACAATGGGTTAACAACATTAATTGAGATCGTTAACTTAAAGGTTTCAAAACAACACTTACATGTAACGACTAACGATGACTTAACGACTCAGTTAAAATGTATATACATGTAGTGTATTTAGATGTATTAAAATACTTTTGGAAGACTTCAAGACATATATCAAAACACTCATACTTAACGAAAATGGTTACAGTTACTTTTCCATTCTTTTCTTTCATCAAGAATTCTAGTCGTATTCTTACCCGTATTATACACAGCTTCAAAACGTACTTACTATGAGTATATACCAATAGGAACTAGCATGGGATTCCACTCTTGATTATGTCATGTATGACTAATCAATTTTAACTTCTACCATGAGCTAGTCAACTAACTAGAACTCCTTTTAACCCCACTCACCACTCACCAATTACCACTCATCATTCACTCCATTTCACTTCCAATTCTCTTTCTAATTCTCTCTCAACACACACACTATTATGAACGTATTTTTCCAGTAGTTAATCATCATCTTCATCAAAAATCACTTCAAGAATCAAGCTATAATCATCATAGGAAGAACACTTCAAGAACACTTCAAAAATCCCTTCTAGTTTACTAATTTACTTCCAAGCTTTCTAATCCATTCCAAGTAATCATCTAAGGTCAAGAAACCTTTGTTATATACAGTAGGTTATCTTTCTTATTCAAGGTAATATTCATATTCAAACTTTGATTCAATTTATATAACTATAAACTATCTTAATTCGAGTAAAAATCTTACTTGAACTTGTTTTTGTGTCATGATCCTACTTCAAGAACTTTCAAGCCATCCAAGATCCTTTGAAGCTAGATCATTTCTAGTCACTTCCAGTAGGTTTACCTACTAAAATTGAGGTAGTAATGATGTTCATAACATCATTCGATTCATATATATAAAACTATCTTATTCGAAGGTTTAAACTCGTAATCACTAGAACATAGTTTAGTTAATTCTAAACTTGTTCGCAAACAAAAGTTAATCCTTCTAACTTGACTTTTAAAATTAACTACACACATGTTCTATATCTATATGATATGCTAACTTAATGATTTAAAACCTGGAAACACGAAAAACACCGTAAAACCGGATTTACGCCGTCGTAGTAACACTGCGGGCTGTTTTGGGTTAGTTAATTAAAAACTATGATAAAATTTGATTTAAAAGTTGTTATTCTGAGAAAATGATTTTTATTATGAACATGAAACTATATCCAAAAATTATGGTTAAACTCAAAGTGGAAGTATGTTTTCTAAAATGGTCATCTGGACGTCGTTCTTTCGACTGAAATGACTACCTTTACAAAAACGACTTGTAACTTATTTTTCCGACTATAAACCTATACTTTTTCTGTTTAGATTCATAAAATAGAGTTCAATATGAAATCATAGCAATTTGATTCACTCAAAACGGATTTAAAATGAAGAAGTTATGGGTAAAACAAGATTGGATAATTTTTCTCATTTTAGCTACGTGAAAATTGGTAACAAATCTATTCCAACCATAACTTAATAAACTTGTATTGTATATTATGTAATCTTGAGATACCATAGACACGTATACAATGTTTCGACCTATCATGTCGACACATCTATATATATTTCGGAACAACCATAGACACTCTATATGTGAATGTTGGAGTTAGCTATACAGGGTTGAGGTTGATTCCAAAATATATATATAGTTTGAGTTGTGATCAATACTGAGATACGTATACACTGGGTCGTGGATTGATTCAAGATAATATTTATCGATTTATTTCTGTACATCTAACTGTGGACAACTAGTTGTAGGTTACTAACGAGGACAGCTGACTTAATAAACTTAAAACATCAAAATATATTAAAAGTGTTGTAAATATATTTTAAACATACTTTGATATATATGTATATACTGTTATAGGTTCGTGAATCAACCAGTGGCCAAGTCTTACTTCCCGACGAAGTAAAAATCTGTGAAAGTGAGTTATAGTCTCACTTTTAAAATCTAATATTTTTGGGATGAGAATACATGCAGGTTTTATAAATGATTTACAAAATAGACACAAGTACGTGAAACTACATTCTATGGTTGAATTATCGAAATCGAATATGCCCCTTTTTATTAAGTCTGGTAATCTAAGAATTAGGGAACAGACACCCTAATTGACGCGAATCCTAAAGATAGATCTATTGGGCCTAACAAACCCCATCCAAAGTACCGGATGCTTTAGTACTTCGAAATTTATATCATATCCGAAGGGTGTCTCGGAATGATGGGGATATTCTTATATATATGCATATTGTTAATGTCGGTTACCAGGTGTTCACCATATGAATGATTTTTTTTCATCTCTATGTATGGGATGTGTATTGAAATATGAAATCTTGTGGTCTATTGTTACGATTTGATACATATAGGTTAAACCTATAACTCACCAACATTTTTGTTGACGTTTAAAGCATGTTTATTCTCAGGTGAACACTAAGAGCTTCCGCTGTTGCATACTAAAATAAGGACAAGATTTGGAGTCCATGTTTGTATGATATTGTGTAAAAACTGCATTCAAGAAACTGATTTCGATGTAACATATTTGTATTGTAAACCATTATGTAATGGTCGTGTGTAAACAGGATATTTTAGATTATCATTATTTGATAATCTACGTAAAGCTTTTTAAACCTTTATTTATGAAATAAAGGTTATGGTTTGTTTTAAAAATGAATGCAGTCTTTGAAAAACGTCTCATATAAAGGTCAAAACCTCGCAACGAAATCAATTAATATGGAACATTTTTAATCAATAAGAACGGGACATTTCAGTTGGTATCCGAGCGTTGGTCTTAGAGAACCAGAAAATTTGCATTAGTGTGTCTTATCGAGTTTGTTAGGATGCATTAGTGAGTCTGGACTTCGACCGTGTTTTCTTTAAAAATGATTGCTTAACATTTTTGTTGGAAACTATATATTTTTAACATATGAATATTATGTGATATATTAATCTCTTAACGTGTTTGATATTATGTGATAGATGTCTACCTCTAGAACAAGTCCCATTGACTCACCTAATAATAATGAAGAGTCAAATGTAAATTGGAATGATTCGTGGACTGATTCACAAGTTCCCGAAGAGGAACCGGAAGAAGAGTCGGAACCGGAAGAAGAATCGGAACCGGAAGAAGAAATAGAACCGGTGGGGGAAATAATAAAACGGTTAAGTAAAAGAGAATCCTCAACCAACCAACCAAAGTTAATTATGGTCAATGGTGTTTCCGCCAAGGAAGCAAAATATTGGGAGGATTACCAATTCTCCGATGAATCGGATTCCGATGAGAATTCCGATGATGTTATAGAAATTACCCCAACTGAATTTAAAAAGGCAAAAGAAAATAATAAGGGAAAGGGCATAAAAATAGAGAAATCTAATCCCAACCCCGATGAAATTTATATGTATCGTCAACCCCCGAAGTCCTTAAGTTGTAACAATGACCCGGGAACCTCTAAACCACCAGGTTTTTCTAAACCAATGTGGACAACGATGGCTCGTATTAGGGGAACATCATATATCCCTAGAAACTTGGCAAAATGAACCAAAACCGAACAAGAAGAAACGAGCGAGTCGGAATAAGATAGTTGTATTCGTGTGGTGTAATATATGTAATATAGTATGCTTATGCTTTATGATATATGTAAAAATTGCTTGTATTAATAAGTATTTTTTTTATGAATCTAACTCTTGTCTATTTTACAGTATAAAAACACAAAATGGATAGACAACTCAATATTTTAAGAGACCTACCCGGAGACATGATTGATGAAATCTTGTCTAGAGTCGGTCAGAATTCCTCGGCACAACTATTTAAGGCGAGATCAGTTTGTAAGACATTCGAAGAACGTTCCAAGAATGCCTTGGTTTATAAAAGGCTTTCGTTCGAAAGATGGGGGATATCACATTGGGAAATCCATAAGTTACAATGTGTTTACTTTGACGCATATATTGGGGGGAACCCAAATGCTATTTTACGCAATGGGTAAAGAAATTATTTTGACTCAGTATCTCCGAATATAGGACTTCGTGATTTAGAAAAAGCGGCTAACATGCAACATAAAGAAGCATGTAATGCTTACGGGTTAGTAATGTTCGCTTCTCACCAAAGTGAGAACAAGAATATCGGACTACAACTATTAAACAAAACGTTCCCACAAGTGACGGAGTCGGTAATTGGGGTAAGAAATGAGGTTTTTAGGTTATTACGAGACTGTTGGTCATTACGTAACCCTCGTCCCTTTGACGACGTTACAACACGCTGTCTTATCAACGGCCATAACGGTTATGTTCCACAAGACCAAGGATGGGAAGTAGTCCTAGTAAAACCAGAATGCATGACTTGTTTCTGGACGTATGAATTACGTGTCTTTATTGCCTTTGCTGAACGACTTGTGTACTAGCTAGAATTATCTTCACAACTATCTTGTATCAAAGTTATTGTGTGCTATATTTCATGCTTTATGTAAAATAAGCGGTATTGTAAGTTTGTAAAATATTGTATAAAAGTTTGAACGCGAAATATTATTACAATCAGTTTTTCATATAGAATTGTAGTAGTTGAATTGTATATTAGCTACTAAGTATGAACTTAACGGGTAGGTACTACCCGAATTTAAACTTATAAAACGCTAATATGAAGAAAAAGCTTTTATAAATGAGTTCATATTATGCTACGAAATACTATTAACTGCTCTTAATATTCTGTATGATTAACTTGTTCCATTTGACTATTTTGAAGGAAATGGCACCGACTACTCGACACACCGTGAATATGAATGAAGAGGAATTCCGTACTTTTCTAGCTTCAAACATAGCCGCAGTACAGGCTCTTCTACATACCAACAATAACCTTGGATCTGGCAGTACAGGAAATCGTGTAGGATGCACCTACAAAGAATTCACTGTCGGCAAACCTTTGGAATTTGATGGAACCGAAGGACCGATCGGATTGAAACGGTGGACCGAGAAGGTCGAATCGGTGTTTGCCATAAGTAAGTGTACTGAAGAGGACAAAGTGAAGTACGCTACGCATACCTTCACAGGTTCTGTGTTAACATGGTGGAATACCTATCTAGAGCAAGTGGGACAAGATGATGCGTACGCACTACCGTGGTCAACATTCAAGCACTTGATGAACGAGAAGTACCGTCCCAGAACCGAGGTCAATAAGCTCAAGACAGAACTTAGAGGGTTACGAACCCAAGGATTTGATATTACCACGTACGAAAGACGATTCACAGAATTGTGCCTATTGTGTCCGGGAGCATTCGAAGATGAGGAAGAGAAGATCGACGCGTTTGTGAAAGGATTACCGGAAAGAATCCAAGAAGATATAAGTTCACACGAGCCCGCCTCCATACAACAGGCATGTAGAATGGCTCACAAACTAGTGAACCAGATTGAAGAAAGAATTAAAGAACAGACTGCTGAAGAGGCCAATGTGAAGCAAGTCAAAAGAAAGTGGGAGGAAAACGGTGATAAGAATCACCAATACAACAACAACAGCAATTACAACAATAATCGCAACAATTATCCCAACAATCGCAACATCAATCGCAACTACAACAAACAGCCCAACAACAACAACAACAACAACAACAACAACAAAAACAACAACAACAACAGCAACTACAACAATCATCCCAACAACAATAATAACCGCAACAACAACAACAATCAGAAGCAGCTATGCCAAAGGTGTGAAAAGTATCACTCGGGGTTCTGCACCAAATTTTGCAACAAGTGTAAAAGAAATGGTCATAGCGCGGCGAAGTGTGAGGTCTACGGACCAGGGGTTAATAGAACGAAAGGAACAAATGGTGTCGGAACGAGTAATGGCGGAGCAAGTAGTGTCGGAGCAAGTTATGCGAATGTAGTTTGTTATAAATGTGGAAAACCGGGCCACATTATTAGAAATTGCCCGAACCAGGAGAACACGAATGGACAAGGCCGCGGAAGAGTTTTCAATATTAATGCAGCAGAGGCACAGGAAGACCCGGAGCTTGTTACGGGTACGTTTCTTATTAACAATAAATCTGCTTACGTTTTATTTGATTCGGGTGCAGATAGAAGCTATATGAGTAGAGATTTTTGTGCTAAATTAAGTTGTCCATTGACGCCTTTGGATAGTAAATTTTTTACTCGAATTAGCAAATGGTAAATTAATTTCAGCAGATAATATATGTCGGAATCGAGAAATTAAACTGGTTAGCGAAACATTTAAGATTGATTTGATACCAGTAGAGTTAGGGAGTTTTGATGTGATAATCGGTATGGACTGGTTGAAAGAAGTGAAAGCAGAGATCGTTTGTTACAAAAATGCAATTCGCATTATACGAGAAAAAAGAAAACCCTTAATGGTGTACGGAGAAAAGGGCAACACGAAGCTACATATTATTAGTAATTTGAAGGCACAAAAACTAATAAGAAAATGTTGCTATGCTGTTCTAGCACACGTCGAGAAAGTACAAACTGAAGAAAAGAGCATCAATGATGTTCCCATTGCAAAAGAATTTCCCGATGTATTTCCAAAAGAATTACCGGGATTACCCCCACAGCGATCCGTTGAATTTCAAATAGATCTTGTACCAGGAGCTGCACCAATAGCTCGTGCTCCTTACAGACTCGCACCCAGCGAGATGAAAGAACTGCAAAGCCAATTACAAGAACTTTTAGAGCGTGGTTTCATTCGACCAAGCACATCACCGTGGGGAGTACCTGTTTTGTTTTTCAAGAAGAAAGATGGTACATTCAGGTTGTGTATCGACTACCGAGAGTTGAACAAACTTACCATCAAGAACCGCTACCCACTACCGAGAATCGACGACTTATTTGATCAACTACAATGCTCGTCTGTTTACTCAAAGATTGACTTACGTTCCGGGTATCATCAAATGCGGGTGAAAGAAGATGATATTCCAAAGACTGCTTTCAGAACACGTTACGGTCATTACGAGTTTATGGTCATGCCGTTTGGTTTAACTAATGCACCAGCTGTGTTCATGGACCTTATGAACCGAGTGTGTGGACCATACCTTGACAAGTTTGTCATTGTTTTCATTGATGACATACTTATTTACTCAAAGAATGACCAAGAACACGGTGAACATTTGAGAAAGGTGTTAGAAGTATTGAGGAAGGAAGAATTGTACGCTAAGTTTTCAAAGTGTGCATTTTGGTTGGAAGAAGTTCAATTCCTCGGTCACATAGTGAACAAAGAAGGTATTAAGGTGGATCCGGCAAAGATAGAAACTGTTGAAAAGTGGGAAACCCCAAAAACTCCGAAACACATACGCCAGTTTTTAGGACTAGCTGGTTACTACAGAAGGTTCATCCAAGACTTTTCCAGAATAGCAAAACCCTTGACTGCATTAACGCATAAGGGGAAGAAATTTGAATGGAATGATGAACAAGAGAAAGCGTTTCAGTTATTGAAGAAAAAACTAACTACGGCACCTATATTGTCATTGCCTGAAGGGAATGATGATTTTGTGATTTATTGTGACGCATCAAAGCAAGGTCTCGGTTGTGTATTAATTCAACGAAAGAAGGTGATTGCTTATGCGTCTAGACAATTGAAGATTCACGAACAAAATTATACGACGCATGATTTGGAATTAGGCGCGGTTGTTTTTGCATTAAAGACTTGGAGGCACTACTTATATGGGGTCAAAAGTATTATATATACCGACCACAAAAGTCTTCAACACATATTTAATCAGAAACAACTGAATATGAGGCAGCGTAGGTGGATTGAATTATTGAATGATTACGACTTTGAGATTCGTTACCACCCGGGGAAGGCAAATGTGGTAGCCGATGCTTTGAGCAGGAAGGACAGAGAACCCATTCGTGTAAAATCTATGAATACAATGATTCATAATAACCTTACTACTCAAATAAAGGAGGCACAACAAGGAGTTTTAAAAGAGGGAAATTTAAAGGATGAAATACCCAAAGGATCGGAGAAACATCTTAATATTCGGGAAGACGGAACCCGGTATAGGGCTGAAAGGATTTGGGTACCAAAATTTGGAGATATGAGAGAAATGGTACTTAGAGAAGCTCATAAAACCAGATACTCAATACATCCTGGAACGGGGAAGATGTACAAGGATCTCAGGAAATATTTTTGGTAGCCGGGTATGAAAGCCGATGTTTCTAAATACGTAGGAGAATGTTTGACGTGTTCTAAGGTCAAAGCTGAGCATCAGAAACCATCGAGTCTACTTCAACAACCTAAAATCCCGGAATGGAAATGGGAAAACATTACCATGGATTTCATCACTAAATTGCCAAGGACTGCAAGTGGTTTTGATACTATTTGGGTAATAGTTGATCGTCTCACCAAATCAGCACATTTCCTGCCAATAAGAGAAGATGACAAGATGAAGAAGTTAGCACGACTGTATTTGAAGAAAGTCGTCTCCAGACATGGAATACCAATCTCTATTATCTCTGATAGGGATGGCAGATTTATTTCAAGATTCTGGCAGACATTACAGCAAGCATTAGGAACTCGTCTAGACATGAGTACTGCCTATCATCCACAAACTGATAGGCAGAGTGAAAGGACGATACAAACGCTTGAAGACATGCTACGAGCATGTGTTATTGATTTCGAAAACAGTTGGGATCGACATCTACCATTAGCAGAATTTTCCTACAACAACAGCTACCATTCAAGCATTGAGATGGTGCCGTTTGAAGCACTTTATGGTAGAAAGTGTAGGTCTCCGATTTGTTGGAGTGAAGTGGGGGATAGACAGATTACGGGTCCGGAGATTATACAAGAAACTACCGAGAAGATCATCCAAATTCAACAACGGTTGAAAACCGCCCAAAGTCGACAAAAGAGCTACGCTGACATTAAAAGAAAAGATATAGAATTTGAAATTGGAGAGATGGTCATGCTTAAAGTTGCACCTTGGAAAGGCGTTGTTCGATTTGGTAAACGAGGGAAATTAAATCCAAGGTATATTGGACCATTCAAGATTATTGATCGTGTCGGACCAGTAGCTTACCGACTTGAGTTACCTCAACAACTCGTAGCTGTACATAACACTTTCCACGTCTCGAATTTGAAGAAATATTTTACTAAAGAAGATCTCACTATTCCGTTAGATGAAATCCAAATCAACGAAAAACTCCAATTCATCGAAGAACCCGTCGAAATAATGGATCGTGAGGTTAAAAGACTTAAGCAAAACAAGATACCAATTGTTAAGGTTCGATGGAATGCTTGTAGAGGACCCGAGTTCACCTGGGAGCGTGAAGATCAGATGAAGAAGAAATACCCGCATCTATTTCCAGAAGATTCGTCAACACCTTCAACAGCTTAAAATTTCGGGACGAAATTTATTTAACGGGTATGTAGTGACCCGAACTTTTCCATGTTTATATATATTAATTGAGATTGATATTTACATGATTAAATGTTTCCAAAATGTTAAGCAATCAAACTTGTTAAGACTTGATTAATTGAAATATGTTTCATATAGACAATTAACCACCCAAGTTGACCGGCGATTCACGAACGTTAAAACTTGTAAAAACGACATGACGATATATATATGGGTATACATATGGTTAACATGAGATTATGATAAGTAAGTATCTCCATAAGTATATTAACAATGAGTTATATACATATAAACAAGACTACTAACTTAAGGATTTCGAAACGAGACATATATGTAACGATTATCGTTGTAACGACATTTAAATGTATATATATATATCATATTAAGATATATTAATATATCATAATATCATGATAATATAATAATTTAACATCTCATTAGATATAATAAACAATGGGTTAACAACATTAATTGAGATCGATAACTTAAAGGTTTCAAAACAACACTTACATGTAACGACTAACGATGACTTAACGACTCAGTTAAAATGTATATACATGTAGTGTATTTAGATGTATTAAAATACTTTTGGAAGACTTCAAGACATATATCAAAACACTCATACTTAACGAAAATGGTTACAGTTACTTTTCCATTCTTTTCTTTCATCAAGAATTCTAGTCGTATTCTTACCCGTATTATACACAGCTTCAAAACGTACTTACTATGAGTATATACCAATAGGAACTAGCATGGGATTCCACTCTTGATTATATCATGTATGAATAATCAATTTTAACTTCTACCATGAGCTAGTCAACTAACTAGAACTCCTTTTAACCCCACTCACCACTCACCAATTACCACTCATCATTCACTCCATTTCACTTCCAATTCTCTTTCTAATTCTCTCTCAACACACACACACTATTATGAACGTATTTTTCCAGTATTTAATCATCATCTTCATCAAAAATCACTTCAATAATCAAGCTATAATCATCATAGGAAGAACACTTCAAGAACACTTCAAAAATCCCTTCAAGTTTACTAATTTACTTCCAAGCTTTCTAATCCATTCCAAGTAATCATCTAAGGTCAAGAAACCTTTGTTATATACAGTAGGTTATCTTTCTTATTCAAGGTAATATTCATATTCAAACTTTGATTCAATTTATATAACTATAAACTATCTTAATTCGAGTAAAAATCTTACTTGAACTTGTTTTTGTGTCATGATCCTACTTCAAGAACTTTCAAGCCATCCAAGATCCTTTGAAGCTAGATCATTTCTTGTCACTTCCAGTAGGTTTACCTACTAAACTTGAGGTAGTAATGATGTTCATAACATCATTCGATTCATATATATAAAACTATCTTATTCGAAGGTTTAAACTCGTAATCACTAGAACATAGTTTAGTTAATTCTAAACTTGTTCGCAAACAAAAGTTAATCCTTCTAACTTGACTTTTAAAATTATCTACACACATGTTCTATATCTATATGATATGCTAACTTAATGATTTAAAACCTGGAAACACGAAAAACACCGTAAAACCGGATTTACGCCTTCGTAGTAACACCGCGGGCTGTTTTGGGTTAGTTAATTAAAAACTATGATAAACTTTGATTTAAAAGTTGTTATTCTGAAAAAATGATTTTTATTATGAACATGAAACTATATCCAAAAATTATGGTTAAACTCAAAGTGGAAGTATGTTTTCTAAAATGGTCATCTAGACGTCGTTCTTTCGACTGAAATGACTACCTTTACAAAAATGACTTGTAACTTATTTTTTCGACTATAAACCTATAATTTTTCTGTTTAGATTCATAAAATAGAGTTCAATATGAAACCATAGCAATTTGATTCACTCAAAACGGATTTAAAATGAAGAAGTTATGGGTAAAACAAGATTGGATAATTTTTCTGATTTTAGCTACGTGAAAATTGGTAACAAATCTATTCCAACCATAACTTAATAAACTTGTATTGTATATTATGTAATCTTGAGATACCATAGACACGTATACAATGTTTCGACCTATCATGTCGACACATCTATATATATTTCGGAACAACCATAGACACTCTATATGTGAATGTTGGAGTTAGCTATACAGGGTTGAGGTTGATTCCAAAATATATATAGTTTGAGTTGTGATCAATACTGAGATACGTATACACTGGGTCGTGGATTGATTCAAGATAATATTTATCGATTTATTTCTGTACATCTAACTGTGGACAACTAGTTGTAGGTTAATAACGAGGACAGCTGACTTAATAAACTTAAAACATCAAAATATATTAAAAGTGTTGTAAATATATTTTAAACATACTTTGATATATATGTATATACTGTTATAGGTTCGTGAATCAACCAGTGGCCAAGTCTTACTTCCCGACGAAGTAAAAATCTGTGAAAGTGAGTTATAGTCCCACTTTTAAAATCTAATATTTTTGGGATGAGAATACATGCAGGTTTTATAAATGATTTACAAAATAGACACAAGTACGTGAAACTACATTCTATGGTTGAATTATCGAAATCGAATATGCCCCTTTTTATTAAGTCTGGTAATCTAAGAATTAGGGAACAGACACCCTAATTGACGCGAATCCTAAAGATAGATCTATTGGGCCTAACAAACCCCATCCAAAGTACCGGATGCTTTAGTACTTCGAAATTTATATCATATTCGAAGGGTGTCCCGGAATGATGGGGATATTCTTATATATATGCATCTTGTTAATGTCGGTTACCAGGTGTTCACCATATGAATGATTTTTTTTTATCTCTATGTATGGGATGTGTATTGAAATATGAAATCTTGTGGTCTATTGTTACGATTTGATACATATAGGTTAAACCTATAACTCACCAACATTTTTGTTGACGTTTAAAGAATGTTTATTCTCAGGTGAATACTAAGAGCTTCCGCTGTTGCATACTAAAATAAGGACAAGATTTGGAGTCCATGTTTGTATGATATTGTGTAAAAACTGCATTCAAGAAACTGATTTCGATGTAACATATTTGTATTGTAAACCATTATGTAATGGTCGTGTGTAAACAGGATATTTTAGATTATCATTATTTGATAATCTACGTAAAGCTTTTTAAACCTTTATTTATGAAATAAAGGTTATGGTTTATTTTAAAAATGAATGCAGTCTTTGAAAAACGTCTCATATAGAGGTCAAAACCTCGCAACGAAATCAATTAATATGGAACGTTTTTAATCAATAAGAACGGGACATATCAAAACCCACCCATGTGACCCATTTCAAGTCAACCATAAACCCTAGAACCAATTTTACTAGCAACACGAGCTAGTGAATAACTAACCATTTTAGACTCAATAACACCAATTATTACTTTGAAACCCTAGGTTAGTAATTCTTGAGTCCTCTTGACTCAATCTTACCCAAAACCCCCAAAATCACCAACAAAAGGTTTTATATTCATCACTAACCCAAGTTCTAACCCTTAAACAAACTAAATTAAGGAAATCAAAATTAGAACTTACCACCACAACCAAAACGTAGCTAGAGGGGAGATGAACAACCTTATAACCTGAGCTAAGACCCGAAACTAGCTCCGTCTTCCTTTACTTGAGCTTTCTCTCACTCAAATTTGTGTTTCTCTCACTAGAATTAAAGTAGTAAGAAAATGGTGGTTGAAAGTGGAGTTATGACTCCCAACCCACTGATCTGTGATCTTATCTCGTCCCCAAGTGAAATTACCACAATGCCCTTCCAAAATATCTAATTAAAAAGGCAGAATCCGGCTACAGTAGGAGTGCGCCACGCGCACCCTTAAGTGTGCGCTGAGCGCACCTAGGCCTGAATAGAATCTGACTACTGTTTAAAATCAGAATTATTCCCACGCTTTATGTACTATAATTACACGTCTGTACAATAATTATTAGGGTGCTACAACTCTCCCCCACTTGAATCGGAGCGCGTCCGTGCGATCCAAGCCGCATGACAAGCAGGAAGATAAACGAACACAAATTCTTCGGGTTCCCATGTAAACTCAAAACCTTTACTACGACGCCATTGGACCTTATAGATCCTCACATCTTTGTTACACCACATTTTCACCTTTTCATCAAGTATAGCAATCGGCTCTTCAACATACTCTAGCTTTTTGTTTAGCTCAATCTCATCTAGTGGCATCCATGATGAATCATCCGCAAGACACTTACGTAGATGGGAAACATGAAATGTATTATGGATCCCCACAAGCTGTTCAGGTAATTCTAAACGATACGGAACTTCGCCAACACGAGCTAAAATCTTAAATGGCCCAATATACCGAGGAGCTAACTTTCCCCGTTTTTGAAACCGAATAATACCCTTCCACGACGAAACGTTGAGCATCACCATGTCACCCTCTTGAAACTCGATCGGTCACCTACGTTTATTGACATAAGAATTTTGTCTATCTTGCGCCGCTTTTAAACGAGCCCGAATCATTTCAATTTCACTATTCTTCTCCAATACCAAGTAGGTGCTCCCGACTTCCCTTTGACCCACTTCACCCCAACAAATCGGGGTTCGACACCTTCTACCATATAACATCTCATATGGTGGCATTCCAATACTAGAGTGAAAACTATTATTGTACGAGAATTCCACCAAAGGCAAATGTTCATCCCAACTACCACCGAAATCAATAATACACGCTCATAACATATCCTCCAACGTTTAATTCGTACGTTCGGTTTGACCGTCCGTTTGAGGATGGTACGCCGTACTTATATTCACCCTCGTACCCATATCTTCATGAAACTTCTTCCAAAATCGAGAAGTAAAACACGTGTCCCGATCCGAAACGATAGACGCGGGAACACCGTATCTCGATATCACCTCCTTAATGAACATTTTCGCAAGTGTCTCCGACGTAATTGCTTCTTTAATAGGAAGAAACAATGCACTTTTTGTCAATCTGTCAACAATCACCCAAATAGTATCAAATTGGGTTCTTGCCGTTTTTGGCAACTTGGTAATAAAATCTATGGTAATATGCTCCCACTTCCACATCAGAATTTCTAGCGGTTGCAACTTACCATACGGCTTTTGGTGTTCGGCTTTAACTTACAAACACGTAACGCATTGCTCAACATACTTAACAACGTCGCGTTTCATGCCCGGCCACCAATAATCTTTCCTCAAATCAAGATACATTTTCGTCGCGCCCAGATGAATGGAATACTTTGACTTATGTGCTTCATCAAGTAGCACCCGCCGGTAATCACCCATCTTAGGCACCCGCACTCTTCCTTGAAAAGACAACAAACCACGCGAACCCATAGTAATGAATTCCGATTGCCCCACAATTCGTTCCACATGCTTGTTGTGAACGTAAGCCTCTATTTGAATCACACCAAGCTTTTCAAGAAAATCGTTAGTAATAATCATACGTAACAATCCCAATCGTACCGCCGGGTGGTGACTCTTTCGACTTAACGCATCCGCGACCACATTCACCTTGCCCGGATGATAAAGTATCTCACAATCATAATCCTTCACCACATCCATCCATCTACGTTGAGGATAATTCAAATCCCGTTGATCAAAAAGATGTTTCAAACTCTTGTGTTACGAATAAATCGTACACTTGACACCATACAAGTAATGGCGCCAAATTTTCAAAGCATGGACCACCGCCGCTAATTCAAGATCATGAGTCGGGTATCTCTTTTCATGTTCCTTTAATTGGCGAGAGGCGTAAGCAATGACTTTTCCTCGTTGCATTAGAACACACCAGAGCCCATTTAAAGAAGCATCACAATAAACCGTCATATCATCTACACCTTCCGGCAACACCAAGACCGGAGCTTGACACAATTTCTCTTTTAACAATTGAAAAGCAATTTCTTGCTCGTTTTCCCAATTAAATCTCGCGTTCTTCCTCGTCAATTTCGTCAATGGAGAAGCAATCTTAGAAAAGTCTTGGATAAACCGATGATAATAACCGACCAATCCGAGAAAACTTCGGATTTCCGTAGGCGTAGTCGGTTGTCCCCAACTCTTCACCGTCTCTATCTTCCCCGGATCTACTTGAATACCATCCTTGTTCACAATATGGCCAAGGAATTGAACTTCCCTTAGCCAAAATTCGCATTTCGAGAACTTAGCATACAACTTCTCCGTCCGCAACGTTTTCAACACACTACGCAAATGTTGTTCATGTTCCTTCATACTCCTCGAATAGACAAGTATGTCGTTGATGAACACAATTACCGACTTGTCCAACATAGGTTGGCACACTCGGTTCTTAAGATCCATGAATGCCGCCAGCGCATTCGTAAGACCAAAAGGCATAACTACAAACTCAAAATGCCCGTAACGCGTTCGAAAGGCCGTTTTTTCGATATCTTCCTCACGGACCCGCATTTGATGATAGCCGGACCGTAGGTCAATTTTAGAGAAATATGTCGCACCTTGGAGTTGGTCAAATAAATCGTCAATCCTAGGCAATGGATAACGATTCTTGATCGTCACTTTATTCAACTCCCGATAATCAATGCACATACGCATACTACCATCATTCTTTTTCACGAACAAGACCGGAGCACCCTATGGCGAAGCACTCGGTCGAATAAAACCCTTCTCAAGTAACTCTTGGGTTTGATTTAACAATTCTTGCATTTCCATCAGTGCTAAACGATAAGGAGTCTTAGCAATGGGAGTAGCTCCCGGAACCAACTCAATGCGAAATTCAACTTGTCTTTCCTCCAGAACACCCGGTAACTCATTCGAAAAAACGTCTTCAAATTCACTTACCACTGGAATTTCACAAATGGGTGGTGGCTCATCACGAGTATCAACAACATGAGCAAGAAAAGCCATGCGACCACTAAAAAGGAAACGACATGCCCGTGCAAAAGTGCATATCGGCACAAGTCTTCTACGCTTATCACCATGAATAATTAACTCTCCCCCACTAGGGGCTTTCACACCAATGGACTTATCATGGCATGCAATATCGGCTCTATTACGATCGAGCCAATCCATACCAACCACGATATCAACATCACCCAACGTCATCGGAATGAGATCAATTTTAAAGTTCTCGAAACCAAACACAACATTACAATTTTTACACACATCAACTACTAGCACCGTCTTGCCATCTGCTATTTCGACTTCTATCGGACGACTTAACTTAGCTAACGGTTTATTAAGTTTAGGCACAAATTTTGGAGACACAAACGATAAATTTGCACCGCTATCAAATAGAATCCTTGCCGGATTAGAGTTAACTATGAAAGTACCTGAGACAACTTCATTGGATTATTTGGCTTCATCATTGGTCATCAAATAATTACGCCCCCTTGCCGACCCCGCCGCCTTCTCTATTCTCTTAACTTGATCATTTCGGAGATCGGGGCACTCCGACTTCCGGTGCCCTTCTTTTTGACAATTAAAACACGTGATTGTATTAGTAGGCGGTTTTGGACAATCACGAGAGTAGTGACCCTTTTGCCCACAATTGAAACATGTGACCATGTGACCACTAGAAGCACCCCTCTTCACGCTACCGACACTTTCGGTTGCTCCCTTACTCTTCTTATTTGAAAAACTAGAAGCTTCAAACTTTCTTTTACTTGGCGCATAATTAACCGGACTCGGAGCTTGCGCTTCAAACCCCTTCGCCACCGCCAAAAGCTTTGCAAAAGTCTCAACATGACCAATACAAATTTTACCCTTCAAATCATCTCTAAGGGTCTCATGAAAGTCTTCCATTAACAATTGATCGTTCCCCACATACTCGGGGCAAAAACTCGCTTTGGCGAGAAAGTTGGTTTTGAGAGTGTTTAGGTCCAAAGACCCTTGACGCATGTTTCTTAACTCGTTGCGCAATTTGGAAAGATCCGCTTGCGTACGATATTCAAGGAAAAACTCCTTCTTGAACTCCGCCCAAGACAACCCCACAAAAGCCGCATCACCCACCATATCAATTTAACCATTGAGCCAATCTTTAGCATGGCCCCTCAATAAACTAGTAGCAAGCCTTGTCTTCTTCTCGGGTGGGCACTCGGTCGTGAGAAAACAACCTTCAACATCGGAGATCCAAGCCGCACTTTTCATGGGGTCGGGATCCCCGTGAAAGTGAGGAGGCTTAGTCGCCAAGAAGTTCTTATAGCTAAACTCCAACTCGCTCCCATTTTGAGTCTAGGAAACCTCCTTTCAACTTCTTCTTGGACAGCATTGGCCATTCTTTCTTGAATCATGTTGACAATTTGTTCCAAAACCGACTCTTCGAGTATTTGTTTAACCCTTCGTGAGAAAACCGAAACATAGTTTTCTAAAGCTGTCTCAATCTTGGTAGTCATCTCATCTTCCTCCACATGAGAGGGACCACCATTGCCATTCGTATCCGTTCCGTTTCTCGTCTTCATTCTAAATATTTAAAAATGGATTAGACATCACCAACAATTTAATACACATATATACCTATGCATATGACCGCACACACCCCACATCTAGCTCGATACTTGTCGCATATCCTTGCTTGACCTGACTTGCAACCGTAATAGTGGTCGCGACTCACTATTACGCTCACATGTCGTGCCATGCTCAAACGTATCACAACCATCTTGCTCGATGTTCAAAACAATAACACATGATTAGTATGTCATAACATAAGCATAGTTAGTCTGCCCATGCACCAAAGAACTAATCAAAACCCGCACCGACCCGTAGTCCTACAAGTCCCGCATATAATTCAACAACACAAAAGTCTAAGTCTAGGCGCCTATCTCAAGTCACCTAAATCCCTTAGACCATGCTCTGATACCACTTGTAACATCCCAACCCGTTAACCAACCAAAACTGTAAAATAAAAAAAAATTTGAAGCAGGCCTGCCCAGGCAGGTTGCGCGGCGCGCAGCCCTATTTGTGCGCAGCGCGCACAGGGCCTGGCAGCCCGCTGTGCAACTTGTTCCATTTTCGTAAAAAGATCTAACACTTCCCATCATTTTTAGACAAAATGCTTTTCACATCATATTAGTATAAGTAAAACTAACACGAATCAATGATAAAACGAGTTTTACATCGCGGGGCCCACATATGCCCAAAATACCATTAAGTACGAAATACGAGTTTCGACCACAAAAAGTTTAATTGCCAAACGTCACTAGAGCATGGTGTTTGGGGTTAAACTACCCAAATCTTGGTCAAACTTCCAAAAAGCTAAAACCCCCGAGAGCCACTAATCCAAGCGAATACATTTGCCCTTATCCAAGCCGGATCCTAAAAAGGTAAACAACGAGAGGGTAAGCTAAGGCTTAGTGAATGCAATAATTATACACATACATATATAACCTACTTACTTGCAATCACATACACATTTACCTCATACACGCTAGCAATTTAAATGACATACCTACGCAAGGTATAACGCTAAATCTCCAAGACCACAAGCTACCACAAACAATAGCATATATAACTCGAATAATATAAAGTGCCACACTACAAACACATAACCATGGTTAACCAATAGTACAAAGGAATGGTACTTCGAATTTCCCATCGGTGTTCCCAACAACCGTTAGCGCACAACGAATTATAACACTAACCCCGGAGTGGTATCGATGGCCCGAACTTTAAACCCACCCGCACGTGTAATGTGGTATCGAACGCCCGAACATTAAACCCACCCTACACTCCCACACACATACATAACATGGCATCGAACGCCCAAACATAAACCCATATCATATATTGACCCGATGTGGTATCGACCGCCCGAACTTAAACCCACATCGAATCTCGTACAAGTAAATACATTATATACACACATGTATAATCATTCCACTCACCTTGTCAACTTGGCAAGATTTCCAACAATAACTTGTAACCTTTAAAGCAAGTCACCTAACACAGTTAATTCCCAATTAATTCACATAATAAGTTGGACTACCCACCAACTAACCTCACTAGTGCATTTATGACCCATTTGCACTAGAATCGCACATTAAAGGTCGAGACCCACAACTAATCACTAAAAGCTAGTGACTAAGGTTCTAAGACTTCCATCAACACATAACTAGGGTGTTTTCATACTCAATTTATCCCGCTAGGTGAAACCCACCCATTTGACCCATTTCAAGTCAACCATAAACCCTAGAACCAATTTTACTAGCAACACAAGTGAGCTAGTGAATAACTAACCATTTTAGATTCAATAACACCAATTATTACTTTGAAACCCTAGGTTAGTCATTCTTGAGTCCTCTTGACTCAATCTTACCCAAAACCCCCAAAATCACCAACAAAAGGTTTTATGTTCATTACTAACCCAAGTTCTAACCCTTAAACAAATTAAATTAAGGAAATCAAAATTAGAACTTACCAACACAACCAAAACGTAGCTAGAGGGGAGATGAACAACCTTATAACCCGAGCTAAGACCCGAAACTAGCTCCTTCTTCCTTTACTTGAGCTTTCTCTCACTCAAATTTGGGTTTCTCTCACTAGAATTAAAGTAGAAAAAAAATGGTGGTTGAAAGTGGAGTTATGACTCCCAACCCACTAATCTGTGATCTTATCTTGTCCCCAAGTGAAATTACCACAATGCCCTTCTAAAATATCTAATTAAAAAGGCAGAATCCGGCTACAGTAGGAGTGCGCCACGTGCACCCTTAAGTGTGCGCTGAGCGCACCTAGGCCTGAACAGAATCTGACTTCTGTTTAAATTCAGAATTATTCCCACGCTTTATGTACTATAATTACACGTCTGTACAACAATTATTAGGGTGTTACATTTCCATTCGTGGTCGTCTAGATTCTGAAAAAGATATCATTCCTCGCAAATTCGTACCACGCACCAAATACCACCGACGGCTCGTGGTACTTGGTGTTTTGTGTCTTTGGCCATAACGTTAGATATATCGTATCTTTTGACTCTTAGCTCTGATTTAGTCAACGCTTTTTTTCAATTGTGTATTTTTTTGGGATCTATTCGTTGGAAAACCGCATTAGGGGGTTAGTCCCAAATATTTTTAAATCATATGAATGGTACATTTTGTTTTGAATTTCTTTCATATTATTCCTTTTTAAATCATATGCCTTTTTCGATTTTAACTGTTTTGAATTTCTTTCATATTATTCCTTTTGTGTATGCATTACTTAGCATCGTACATTTTGTTTTAAGGCCTATTATTTTACTTACAATGTAATTATGTATAAAAAATATATTCTTGAATCTAATGTCACTTCATTAAACATGTTTTTTAAATCACTAATATGCGCCGCCAAATGGAGTAACATTTGGCAGCGCATAACCTTTGGTTTCAGATTGTGTTGAAATTCTCGAGATCACCTTAAAAAGGCCCTAACTTCAAGACTCCTGGATAGTTTCTTGACATTTGAGGTCGTCAGGATGCCGAAAAAACACATTTTACTCATTTTTAATGTTATCTTTGAACGTTTTTAATTTAGATATACATTCGTGAGCGATTTAAGAATGACAAAAACAATTGTCCACGTCTAGATTGAAACATATATTCAAAGTATATGAATATCTCCATGGTTAGTCCACAAGCACGTCAAACAACACCAACCAAATGCTAGTCCGTATATAATCCGAACGTAATATCTCCGTATTAATTGTCTACGTTTGAGAAACAAAACAAATAAACAAAACCCTTTTTTTAATTTGTTTATCGTCGACCAAAAACATTTCCTCTTGTTAAATTTGTGTATTCGTCGAAGACAAATACAATTCTTCAAATATAATTATTCTATGCTCTTATTTTGTGGTTGTCGAAAACCAAGATACAAAACAATGAAAACCCCTTTTGATTTTGTTTGGGCCGTATATATTGTGAAAAAAAAGAAAAGAGATACTCTCTTCGTCCTAAAATAACTGTCATGTTTGACTTTTCAAAGTCTTTCTTTTTGAATTTTGACTATATAAATTTTAATATGAGATCTATAATATTTGATAAAAATTATATGAATGGATTTGGTTTTAAAAAATATCTTTTCATTTGTATAACTTTCATTTATAATTATACAACACAAATCAACATATTTAGAGTCAAAGTTGTTCAAGAAAGACTCAAAAAATTAAAGTGGGACAATAATTCTAGGACGGAGGGAGTAATAAACCCCTTTTGTGTTTTTGTGTCTTTTCTTCCTACGTCCCCCACCAAGTAATCAATAACCATATGGGATTATATATATTTTAAGATATTATCTAAATTGATACATATCCTAAAGTTAACAAACTTGTAAATTGATAGTGTACCTCACCTCCGGTTCGTACACAATAGCTTCGCAGTTTACTTCGAAGGAATTTGCCACAATTTATAGTAAGAAGGAAACATCATCTACAATTAATGAGGTTCAGAAACTAGAGCAAGAATAGTGATCTTGGAGCCCATAAACCTCGGTCAATTACAAAGTCAAGCTAGCTGAACTATTCCTAGCTCGGCTGCATGCTCGTACAACAGAGGAAAGTGACAAGGTTGCTTTTCTCTGCAGGCATACGAATAAGGAAAGGTCAACTAGTATTCCAAAAGCATTGGGAACTAGCGAGCTGGTATGGGAAGCCGCTCCAATCCACATATAAATAGAACAGAATGCGGGATAAACTCCACATTCAACATTCACACTCATAATAACATCACATGTTACATTACTTACTTCGGTGGCGTAAAACAATCACTTGACTGTTACCTTCAGGGAATCACCTGCGAACAAAGCTAAAACCATAATCACCCCATTCCATGCCTTAGTGACTTGGATATCCCCATATCAATATAAGATCTCCGGTTATTGTACAAATAATTGGCACCATTCGTGGGACACACATTTCGTATATCTTGTTGAGCAAGAACCGACGCCATGGCGGACTCCAGTCACATACCTCCGGGTTTTACACCACCCAAGAGCGCACAAACTTCAGATTCACCACCGCTGGAGTTTTCGACTATGGGAACTCTCACTAGGTCGGCCATCACTCGCACCGTATTTGTATCAACGAACTGCCATGGCTCGTATTCTGCGGAGCCACCTCCATTGATAGACAAAAACCTTCGTGCTAAGAAACTACGATCACATCAGGTCAGTAATAAGGAGTTTAAGGGATACGGGTATCTTGCAAAGTAGACGGGTGTTGACATATGAGAGCGAAGAGTACGACGAAGAGCTGGAAATGGAACCACCAAGCCAAAACCTCCAGCCTAGGAGCTTGCCAGCAAACTTATCAACGCAAGCTACAACCCTGACGAGAGAAACCGCAAGTGTGCCTCAAATGCAAAGGAAATAGCAGGTACCTTCATCCTAGATGATGCCCCAGCAAACAGGTGAAGAGAAAAATCAGAAAGGAGGGATGACAAGCATGGTAGGAAAGAGGACAAGGGAAGATTTTGACCTTATCAAAGAGACACCAGAGCCGGGATCCTAGGGGCATTAATGAAAACCCCAAGGAAATCCTAGAAACAGAGAAAGCAGCCCATAAGTTCAAAGCTGTGGGAAAAATGTCCAACCGGGGGAAGCAAAGTGACATGACTAAGTTTTGTGGCTTCCACAATGACTTCGGGCACGAGACAGATGAATGCTTCAATCTTAAAATAGCCATCGAAGAGGCAGTTAGATCTGTAAACTGTCTCATCTCATAAAAGGGATCTAAGAAATGAAGAAAGAAAGGGTACGGGAGAAAAAATAGAAAACAAAAGGCAAGAAACGGAAATGCAATCTTGGCAATAGATTCACACCAGCCTTAAAAAAAAGAGAAAGGGTTCGTACCATCAGAGAATGGAATGAGGTATCCTTTCCAGCCCTTGATACCATATGTCCCTCGGATCTACCAGTCACTATCAATGGGAAGATCTTCAACAGAGAAGTCTGAAGGATATACCTTGACAGCGGAAGTGCTTGTGATGTAATGTACGAACATTGCTTCGATCGACTAAGCCCCGCCATCAGAGCACGATTAGGTGCCCCAAGAGTACGATTAATAGGGTTTTCCGAAGAAAGATGTTGGCCTATCGGAGAAATTGACATCGATTTCACAATAGGAGAACCACAGTTAACAAGAACCGAAACCATCGATTTTGTAGTAGTCCGAGCAAGCTCCCCGCACAACATTTTACTTGGGAGAGTAGCTATGAGAAAAATGGGCATAATTGTCTCAACGGTACATCAGATGGTCAAATTTCATACGCACGAAGGTATTAGAACCCTCGCTTCAACGTATGACAGAGACAAGGAAATTCTTGCCATAAAGGAGACAAAGAAGGAAACAACCGAATGCATCCTAGAGACACTCGAAGAAAATCCTCAAGTGGAAAAGATATCGGTCAACCCAATGTTTCCAGACCAAGAGATCAGTAGTATAGGATGCAACCTACCGGCATCCACCAAGCAAAAGCTTCAAAAATTGTTACAAGCTAATGTGGATGTATTCGCCTGGGAAAACAGTGACAGGACAGGGATCCCTCGCTCCATCAACATCCAAGGGTCACCTTTTGTTACGGAACACCGACTCAGTGAGCACAAGCTTCTCGAACCGGTACATCAAAAGAAGAGAAACCTGGTACCTGAAAGAGACGAAGCAGCTTGTAAAAAGGTGGAAGGGTTGCTAAAAGCAGGAATAATCTGCGAAGACAAATATCCTTCGTGGGTTGCTAATCCGATGATGGTGAAGAAGTCCGATGGAGGATGGAGAATGTGCGTTGACTTCACCAACATCAACAATGCATGTCCCAAAGATTGAAATCCCTTACCCAAAATTGATTGGAAAGTCGATTCCCTAAATGGATATCAATACAAAAGCTTCTTGGACGCCTACAAAGGGTATCACCATATCAAAATGGCTAAGGAAGACGAAGAAAAAACGTCCTTCTTCACCCGTAAAGGAATCTACTGCTATCAAAAGATGCCCTTCGGGCTAAAAAATGCAGGAGCAACCTACCAAAAAGGCTCGTTGACAAAGTCTTCCACAATCAACTGGGGAGAAATCTGGAAGCCTACTTGGATGACATGGTAATCAAAATTCGAAAATAAGAGAACCTAAAAGAGGATATTCAAGAAACCTTCCACAAGCTTCGGGAAATCAACATGAAGTTGAACCCAAGTAAATGTTCTTTCAGAGTTGAAGAAGGAAAATTCCTTGGGTATTACATCACCAGGAAGGGAATTCAAGCGAACCCAGAAAAAGTTGACAAGCTCAAGCAACTCCAAACTCCAGTAAGCATAAAAGACATGCAGAGTTTAAATAAAAAGTTAGCATCAATCAGCAGGTTCGTATCACGAGGAGCAGAAAAACAACTACCCTTCTTCAAAGTCTTGAAAGGATGCTTGGGAAAAAAGAAAATAGTCTGGACTGAAGAATCGGAAAGGGCATTTGTTGAAATGAAGGAATATATTGCCAACCTCCCAACCTTAACCTCACCCATAGAGGGAGAAACACTATTCATATACATGGCCGCTTCGAAAGAATGTATCAGCACAGTCTTAGTCGCAGAACGAGAGAGGGCACAAATACCGATATACTTTGTTAGTTGAGTACTTCAGGGAGCAGAGATGAACTATCCTGATATTGAGAAGCTCACCTTAGCACTTGTCCACACAGCTTGGAAACGCCGGAGATACTTCCAAGCACACCAAATAGTGGTGCTCACCAACAAACCCATTAGACAAGTACTTTCGAAGCTTGAAAAGTCGAGAAAAATGGCCAAGTGGGCCATTGAGCTGGGTGAACATGATATTGAATTCAGGGTAAGGCACGCGATCAAAGGGCAAGTTTTGGCAGACTTCATCGCTGAAACAAACAGCACCGATGAAGAAGATGCAAAAAATACCACTCAAATTATCACTTCGAAGGTTGAAAATGAAGAATGGAAGTTGTATACTGATGGTGCGTCAAGCTCCGATGGATCAGGTGCCGGTCTGATGTTGGTAAATCCCGAAGGAAAAGAATTTACATATGCACTTCGTTTCGAGTTCACAACAACCAATAATGAAGTTGAATACGAAGCACTACTCGCGGGACTAAGAATGGCGAAGGAATTAAAGATTCTTCACCTTCGTGCTTTTTTTGAATCCCAATTGGTGGCTAACCAAATCATGGGTACCTTCGAAGCTCAACAACCCACCATCCAACTGTACCTCAAAAAAGCGAAGGAATTAATTGAAAGTTTCAAAAGCCTCAACATTGAACACGTCTGACGAAATTAAAATAAGATGGAAGACGCACTAAGTAAACTCGCTTCTTTAACATTCGAGCATCTTGCGAAAGAGGTCTTGGTAGAAGTGTGATATCAGCTAAAAAGTAACATTTTCACCCCGGTATTAAGGCCCAAAAACAATAAAGTTTCGAACTTGTAACACCCTGAATTTTTAATACATCAGAAAGTGTCACCAGAAAGTGTTCTCAAAAGTGTCACTAAAAGTGAACCTAACACTTATGCATTTTCAGATTTTACATCAGAATCAGAATCAGGCAACTTGATAATGCTAAAAACGAGCATATATCTCATAGCATTATCCCTCAAGAAAGACAAGCTTTTGGTTGCAATTGTTCTATTTACAAGTGATATTCGTTTAAATAATAAAAGGTGAAGACAAAAGACAGATTCGACGAATTGAAGATGCAAACGACCAAAAAGCTCAAAAGTACAAAGTACAATCCAAGAGGTTCAAATTATTGATGAGAAACGTCTCGAAATTACAAGAGTCAAGAAGCGAAACGTAAAGTACAAGATATTAAATTGTACGCAAGGACGTTCGAAAATCCGGAACCGGGACCAAAGTCAACTTTCAACGCTCGACGCAACGGACTAAAAATTACAAGTCAACTATGCACATGAATATAATATAATATATAATTAATTCTTAAAATTATATATATATATATATATATATATATATATATATATATATATATATTATATAAAACTGTCGACAAGAAGCAAATAACAATATGTGAGCTGGAATCCCAGGCCATGCGATCGCATGGCCAGGAAGAAGAAATCCATGTGATCGCATGGCACACTTTTTCAGCTCAGGTCCTATAAATTGCAAAGTTTGGTCGACGAATTTTAACATCTTTTTCTCTTCTTACTCTCAAACGTGTATATATATATATATATATATATATATATATATATATATATATATATATATATATATTATAATTTTAATTTTAATAATAAGGGTATGTTAGCGAATGTTGTAAGGGTGTAAGTCGAAATTCTGTCCGTGTAACGCTACGCTATTTTTAATCATTGTAAGTTATGTTCAACCTTTTTAAATTAATGTCTCGTAGCTTAGTTATTATTATGCTTATTTAAGCCGAAGTAATCGTGATGTTGGGCTAAAATATTAAAGACGGAGTAATTGGGCTTTGTACCATAATTGGGGTTTGGACAAAAGAACGACACTTGTGGAAATTAGACTATGGGCTATTAAAGGGCTTTATATTTGTTTAATTAAATGATAGTTTGTTAATTTAATATAAAGATTTACAATTGGACGTACCTATAAATAACCACATACACTCGATCGGACACGATGAGCGGGATATTTATAAGTACTAATAATCGTTCATTTAACCGAACACGGGAATGGATTAATAGTTAATGGACTTATTAAAACAAGGGTGAATTATGTACAAGGACACTTGGCGTAATTGTTAACAAAGTATTAAAATCTTGAGTTACACGCAGTCGATATCCTGGTGTAATTATGAAACAAAATATTAAAACCTTGTTACAGTTTAAGTCCCCAATTACTTGGAATATTTGACTTCGGATATAAGGATAATTTGATGATGACACTCGCACGTTATATTTATGACTGATGGACTGTTATGGACAAAAACCAGACGGGCATATTGAATAATCCAGGACAAAGGACAATTAACCCGTGGGAATAAACTAAAATCAACACGTCAAACATCATGATTACGGAAGTTTAAATAAGCATAATTTCTTTATTTTGTATTTAATTGCACTTTTAATTATCGTACTTTTTAATTATCGCAATTTTATTTATCGTCATTTTATTTATCGCAATTTCATTATTGTTATTTACTTTACGCTTTAAATTAAGTCTTTTATATATTTAATATTTTACGTTAGGTTTTAACTGCGACTAAAGTTTTAAAATCGACAAACCGGTCATTAAACGGTAAAAATCCCCTTTTATAATAATAATACTACATATATATTTATATACAAATATAGTTTTAAAGATATAGCGTTAAACTTGGCAAGTTCCCTGTGGACGAACCGGACTTACTAAAAACTACACTACTGTACGATTAGGTTCACTTCCTATAAGTGTTGTAGCAAGGTTTAGGTATATCCACTCTATAAATAAATAAATAACTTGTGTAAAAATGTATCGTATTTAATAGTATTTTGTAGTAAAAATTAATACTATTTCATATACCCCTCGCATAACATTAAGTATTTTTGGCGTTGCTGCCGGGGAAAGCTAAACGCCGAAAGCGCAACGCTATATATATAAAAATAAAAAAAATTCTAAAAGTTTTTATTAAGTTCTTTTTATAAAAATATACGTTTTAAAAATTAAAAATACAAAAATATAAAAAGAAAAACAAAATATATATATTTTTAAGAGTTTGTTTAAAATATATAAATTATAAATTATAAAATATTTCTATTTTTATTTTAGTTTGTAAAAAATATAAGTTTTTATTTATTATACTTTATATAATTATAAAAACAGAAAAAATTAAAAATAAATAAATAAAAAAAGTAATTGGGCCGAGCTTGTCGAAGCCCAACTCCTGGCCTGGTATCTGTTTTCATGCGATCTCATGACCCGCACGTTTAAAATTTATGCGGTCGCATGACCTGCTGTGACAGGAAACCTAGTACGCATTTATTACATAATTAGGGTTAAATAAAATAATAATTATTATTATTAACCTAATTAGGGTTTAGTAAATTAATAATTTAGTATTAGTTTTAATTATTTTGTATTTTTAGTTTTAATTAGTTCATTTACTTTAAAAATTAATACTTTTATAAATAAATAATATAAAAATAATATTTTTATAAAAATTATACTTTTTACAACTTTAAGTTTATTTTTATATTTTGTATTTTTTTATTTGTTTTAGCGTAATATTTATATTTTTCGTTCGTATTTAGTTTTAAAATATAGTATTTGCCTTAGTTATTTTTATTTCAAGATTTTTAGGCTTTGCCGTAAAATCCCTTAAGTGATTTTTCTTTAGACTAAGATTTATGTGCTTTAGAATTTTGCGACGCCGTTTTATAAATTTTAGTACTTTTTAAGTCATTGCCGTTTGGGATATAGAATTCCTTTTAAGCTTTAATACCTTTAGACGTAACTTTTAATTTTTAGTTTTTAGACTTTTAAGTTTCGACGCGCTACTTTCTTATTTTATTTTTCAATCTTTTATTTTTCGACGTTTTTCGACGCGCTCTTTTTCTTTCTTATTTTTCAACGCTCTAGTTTTTAGGACTTAGAATTTTTTCTATTTCTTCTCTAAAATTTCTTTAAATTTCAAAATGAAAAATTATTTTAAGTGGTTAAATTGATAGACATCCAAAATTTTCTGGTTCGTAGTAATAGTTGGATTTGTTAGTGGCGAGTTGTGGGCTTCCGATTTAAAGGGTCTTGGCTACCTGCTGCATCTATTGGCTATTCAAAACGTGGGCAAAGTCAGAAAATCTATTAAATTTGATAACTTATATAATTTTTATCTTTTATAACTAATAGGATATTCAGTGAATGCACCGAGCAAAACGTTCACCACCTTTCGTACGTTCACCACCTGTAACCAGATCAAGACATCCAGCCAATATTGTCGCCGTTGATTTTTCTTTAGAATCGTCATCTAGTCTACCAAGTACTCCAATTCAAATTTCCGATAATCCATTTTTTGAACCCGACCTCACAATTGAGAATTCGGAGGATATTCAGGGACAATTCAGAGATCCTGAACCATTAATCTTTCCTCCGGAACCACCAATCATTCAAACGGAGATTGTCGAAGAACAACCCATTAAATCAGAATCCTCTAGTGATTCAGATTCAACAAATTCAATCATGGAAAATCTGGAACCTCTAAGTATGGAAGACTGAATGAGAGCTAAACGCACTGGCCAAGGTCACACAATTACTCAACCAGGCATTAATGCGCCAGATTATGAAATCAAAGGACAAATCTTACACATGGTAACTAATCAATGCCAATTTAGTGGTGCACCAAAGGAAGATCTAAACGAACATCTTCGTACCTTTAATAGAATTTGTACTTTATTCAAAATAAGAGAAGTGGAGGATGCACAGATATATCTGATGGTATTTCCCTGGACTTTAAAGGGAGAAGCCAAAGATTGGTTAGAATCGTTACCTGAAGGGGCGATTGATACATGGGACGTTTTAGTTGAAAAATTTCTTAAACAATTCTTTCCGGCATCTAAAGCTGTAAGACTTCAAGGAGAAATTGTGACTTTCACACAAAAGCCAAATGAAACTCTATATGAGGCGTGGACAAGATTTGGAAAGTTATTGAGAGGATGTTCGCAACATGGTTTAGACACTTGTCAAATAGTACAAATATTCTACCAAGGATGCGACATCACTTCAAGAAAAGACATCGATATAGCAGCGGGTGGTTCCAGTATGAAGAAAACCGCAACTGACGCTTACAAAATTATTGATAACACTGCTTCCCACTCACATGAGTGGCATTAAGAAAAAGATATCGTTAGATCATCTAAAGCAGCTAGAGCCGATTCTAGCCATGACTTCGATTCCATTTCTGCAAAGATAGATGCTGTCGAGAGACGAATGGAAAAGATGACTAAAGATATCCACTCAATACGAATTAGTTGTGAGCAGTGTGGAGGACCACATTTGAAAAAAGATTGTCTCAGTATTGAACCAACAATGGAATAAAGAGAGAATGTTTCAAACATGAACCAAAGGACTGGAAATAATTATCAGAATAATTATCAACCGCCAAGACCAATCTACAATCAAAATCAGAATTATAACCGAAATGTTCCATACAACAATCAACAAGGACCTAGCAATCAGCAAGTATCTAATAATACTTACAATCAGCAAAGACCTATTTTTCAAAACAAACCACCACAAACCGATGATAAAAAGCCAAATTTAGAAGACATGATGTCGAAGCTAGTTGAATCTCAAATGCAGTTTTCCACATCTCAGAAACAAACGAATGAACAAAATGCCCAAGCATTTAGAAATCAACAAGCTTCAATTCAAAATTTGGAACAAGAAGTGAGTAACCTAGCAAGGTTCATAGGTGAAAGAAAACCGGGAAGTCTACCTAGCGATACAAATGCTAACCCCCGGAATGAAACAGCTAAAGTCATTACCACGAGAAGTGGTATTATACTTAAACCACCTAAAATACCTGAAATTTATGATGATTCTATTCCTACTCCACAAGAACAACAACCTGAACAAGAGAAGAAAACAGAACCGGTAGTTGAAAAGGTTAATGAAGATAACACAGTTAAGACTAAATCTTATGTTAAACCATACCAACCACCACTTCCTTACCCGAGTAAAATGAGAAAAGAGAGATTTGAAGCCGAGCAATCTAAATTCTTGGATATGTTTAAACAAATAAATGTTAATCTTCTTTTCATTGATGTGATTTCAGGAATGCCTAGATATGCTAAATTTCTGAAAGATCTAATCACAAATAGAAAGAAAATGGAAGAACTATCGGCTGTTACTATGAATGCTAATTGTTCTGCAGTACTGTTGAATAAGATACCAGAAAAATTATCAGATCCAGGAAGTTTCACAATTCCATGTTTTCTGGGTAGTCTCAGTTCAATAGAAGCATTGGCAGACTTAGGTGCTAGTATAAATCTAATGCCGTATTCACTATACGCTAAACTAGACCTTGGAGAATTGAAACCAACACGAATAAGCATACAACTAGCCGATTGATCAGTAAAATATCCTAGAGGGATAATGGAGAACATGCTAGTTAAAGTTGGTACTTTAGTATTTCCAGTAGATTTTGTTATTCTGGATATGGAAGAAGATTCTCGAGTTCCTCTCATATTAGGAAGACCATTCTTAAACACGGCTAAAGCAATAATAGACGTGTTCGGTAAGAAACTGACCCTAAGTATAGAGGACGAGAGTGTTACCTTTTCTGTTGATAGAGCCATGCAACAACCGCAATCTGCAGATGATACATGTTATTATATTCAAACTATAGATTCACATGCAGAATTGTTAGAAGAATTTCCAGAATTACAAGGAACAGGAGAATGTTCTTTAGGAGAAGGAAATGAACCAATTGATAAAACTGAAATGTTAGCTACACTTATGACTAATGGATATGAACCAACAATAGAAGAAATTCAAATGCTAAAAGAGGAAGACAGAAATCGATATAAATCATCGATAGAAGAACTACCGAAATTAGAGTTAAAGCCACTTCCAAACCATTTGGAATATGCTTATTTACATGGTGAATCTGAATTACCTGTAATAATATCGTCTTCTCTTACTGAAAATGAAAAATCTCAACTCATTTCTGTGCTAAAAGCTCATAAACCAGCTATTGCATGGAAGATTCATGACATTAAAGGCATAAGTCCTTCGTATTGCACACATAAAATCCTTATGGAAGAAGGTCATAAAACGTATGTGCAACGTCAATGAAGACTAAATCCTAATATGCAAGATGTTGTTAAGAAAGAAATTATTAAACTGCTAGATGCAGGTTTAATTTATCCAATTTCTGATAGTCCATGAGTAAGCCCAGTTCAATGTGTACCAAAGAAGGGTGGTATGACTGTCATCATAAATGAGAAAAATGAGCTTATTCCTACTAGGACTGTAACAGTATGGCATGTTTGTATTGGTTATAGAAAATTAAATGACGCCACCAGAAAAGATCACTTTCCCTTACCTTTCATTGATCAAATGTTGGAAAGATTAGCAGAAAATAGTTACTATTGTTTTCTTGATGGTGTCTCCGGATATTTTCAAATTCCAATAGCACCTGAGGACCAGGAGAAAACCACATTCACGTGCCCTTATGGTACTTTTGCTTATAAACGCATGCCATTTGGACTTTGCAACGCCCCTGCAACCTTTCAAAGGTGCATAATGGCGATTTTTTACGACATGATAGAAGAATGCATGGAAGTTTTCATGGATGACTTTTCAGTCTTCAGTGATACTTTTGAAACATATCTAGTTAATCTTGAACGAATGCTTATTAGATGCGAACAATCAAATCTATTTCTTAATTGGGAGAAATGCCATTTCATGGTTAAAGAAGGCATCGTTCTTGGTCATAAAATTTCAAAAGAAGGAATTGAAGTGGATAGAGCTAAAGTAGATGTAATTGCTAAACTTCCACATCCCACCAATGTTAGAGGAGTTAGGAGTTTTCTAGGACATGCCGGTTTTTACCGACGTTTCATAAAAGATTTTTCTAAATTTGCCACTCCTATGAATAAACTCCTAGAAAAGGATGCTCCATTCATCTTTTCAGATGAATGCATCAAATCTTTTAATATTCTTAAAGAAAAACTCACTAATGCTCCGATCATGATAACTCCAAATTGGAATCTACCGTTTGAACTTATGTGCAATGCAAGTAATTTTGCAATGGGAGCCGTTTTAGGACAAAGGATTGAAAAACGATTTCAACCTATTTATTACGCTAGTAAGACGTTACAAGGAGCACAAACAAATTACACAACTACTGAAAAAGAACTCCTTGCTATTGTCTTTGCTTTTGACAAATTTCGTTCATATCTCGTTCTAGCTAAAACGGTGGTCTATACTGACCATTCTGCTCTTAGATACCTATTTTTAAAACAAGATGCTAAGCCACAATTAATCCGTTGCATCTTACTCTTACAAGAGTTCGATATTGAAATCCAAAATAAAAAGGGAGCAAAAAATCTCGCCGCTGATCATCTTTCTCGTCTTGAAAATCCTGAATTAGAAGTTCTCAATGAATCGGCCATACAAGATAACTTTCCTGATGAATATCTATTGAAAATCGATTAAAGTAAAATTCCATGGTTTGCAGACTATGCAAACTACTTAGAATGTGGATACCTTGAAAAAGGATTGTCGTACCAAAAATGAAAGAAATTCTTTAGTGATATAAAACACTATTTCTGGGAAGATCCACATTTGTTTAAAAGTTATCCCGATAGAATAATACGCCAATGTGTATTCGGAGATGAAGCCAGTCAAATCTTAAACCATTGTCACACAGGACCAACAGGAGGGCATTATGGGCCTCAACTCACAGAAAGAAAAGTTTACGATGCTGGATTCTATTGGCCTACAATTTTCAAAGACGCACACCTTCTTTGCAAATCCTGTGATGCTTGTCAAAGGGCCGAAAAAATAAGTCAACGTGATGAAATACCACAAAATGTCATTCAAGTATGTGAAGTATTTGACATTTGGGGTATTAACTTTATGGGTCCATTTCCAAAATCTCATAATAATCTCTACATTCTCGTTGCCATTGATTATGTATCTAAATGGACGGAAGCACAAGCTCTCCTGACTAACAATGCACGAGTTGTAGTCAACTTTTTAAAACGTCTTTTTGCAAGGTTTGGAACACCGAAAGCTTTAATAAGTGATCGGGGTACTCATTTTTGTAATAATAAACTTGAGAAAGTTCTCAAAAGATATGGAGTAACTCATAAAATCTCAACCGCTTATCATCCACAAATAAGTGAACAAGTTAAAAATACCAACCGAGCTATAAAACGTATTCTAGAGAAAACCGTAGGATCAAATCCGAAGGAATGGTCCATGAAATTAGAGGATGCACTTTGGGCTTTTAGAACAGCCTACAAAACTCCAATTGGAACCACACCTTTTAGACTCGTTTATGGAAAAGCATTTTGGGCTTTGAAGACATGTAATCTTGATTTACATGAAGCTGGACGTCTACAGTTAAGCCAACTAAACGAATTAGAAGAATTAAGACATGAAGCATATGAAAATTCGTTAATCTATAAAGAAAGAACGAAGAAATGGCATGATAAAAGAATCAGAAGTTCAAAAGAATTTAAAGAAGGAGACAGAGTTCTTCTTTTCAATTCACGATTGAAGCTATTTCCTGGAAAATTGAAATCAAGATGGTCTGGACCATTCATAGTCAAAAGAGTTTTCCCGTACGGAACAGTAGAGTTAATAAATTCAAATGGGATTTAATTTAAAGTTAATGATCACAGTGTTAAACATTACATAGATAATCCAATGGAAGTTGAAGATGAAGTTAATCACAATTTCGACACCACATCTAACTAAGTGTGGGAAGGTTCGAATCTTTTTAGGGTAATATATATTTCTGTTAGAGTTAGATATTCTGTTTTCATGTAGTTTTCGAAAATGGAATCCGAATGGTCTTTTCCTAGTAGACCCTAAAGAACTAGTCTTCTCCCCCCATTCTGAATTTTTATTTTTTTTAGGTTTTACGAGATGAAGAATTCCTTTGATCTAAACCATGGTCTAATGCTACACGCTATGATTACTAAACATAATAATGACACACTTTCGAGTGAACTGGTATTAGTAATAAGAACCAAAATGGACGGAGTAAGAAAAGACCTCGGAAAAGATCATCATAAGATACATTTTGGTAAAGGAAAATCAAAATTCACAACAAAAAGAAGAGCACGACACCTTGAAAGATGTTATAAATGCGGAAAATGGTCACACGAACGTAAATGTTCAAATAATCAAACATATTCGAATACCAAATTTGTTACTCTATGCAGAGAAGGACCGTTTATATGTTTAGAAGAAAAGATATTGAAGATTCGAGGTTATGCTTACGTAGCTATGGAAAACCAAATCACACGACTTTCCTATGAGTCAGCTAAAGCAGGTCTCTGAGAATTTTTTTCTCACAGGTAAGTATGTACAGTTTTTATTTTTACTTTTTATTGCTTTTAACCTTTTGATAATAAGCGCTGAATCGTTCGCTATAAAGTATTAAATTGGTATTCAATAAAATTAGGTATGCGTAACCGAAATTATTGATATTATACAAAAATTTATTACATCACTGCGAAATTTACCGTTTATTCTTAAGGTATAAATATCTTTAATCAATCAACCCAAAATATTTCAAAAATTCGTCAGGAGTAAAACTAGGTAATATAACCGAAATTACTTTACCGAAAAGAGGGGCGTATATTTGATAATATTTTATTGATTAAAGTGGGATAAAAGACCAAAAAGATTTTTAATTTTATTTTTACCATGTTTTTAAAATTAATATATAAATATTAAATTATTAATGTAACTTTTTAAAATCAATATATCTAAGTTTGTACCTATTTGAAAAATTAATATTTTTAATATAAGTTTGTATGTTTAAAAACAAAAATATAATATAAGTTTGGTGTAAATTTTTAATATGAATTTTTAATTTTATGCATTTTAAATTAAAATTTGGTGTGAATTTAAAAACAAAAATTTACTTTATTTCACTAAGTTAAAAATATGATTTTTAAAATTCGTCGTGAGTTGAAAACTAGGTCGTTGAACCGAAATTGCTTTACCCGAGGGCGGGACGAGAACTTTTATTATCATTATTTTAATCTTATTGAATTAAAGTAAGCCAAAATCATTAAAAAAAAACCCAAAAATCTTTACTTTTAAAAAACCGCGCTTAAAACGTGACAACTTTTTAAAATTTTGTCGAAGGACGGACTAGGACAACGATCTGAAACGCCCTCATCCTAAAAAGAAACAAAATTTTAAATATAATTTAATTAATTGTTTTAATAAGTGTAAGGTTTTTATATAAAAAAACAAAAAGCAGTACCCGGACCCCATGCGATCTCATGGGATTTACACCTCAATTCCATGCGGTCGTATGGATAAAGAAAACTGATCAGGAACTTAAGCTCATCGAGCTGCTTCTGTCTCCACTCCAACACACACACATATACACGAAACCCTCTCAAAATCACCCCTAAAATCGCCAATTTTCACCAATATCAACCAAATTTCTTGCTATAATCCGCTCTAATCATGAATTTGATACGAAGTTTATCAAGAAGGGTAACAATTACACCCCTAAACCTCTTTAAATTTTATTTTTAGTGTTCTTGAGCTATATTTTACCTAATTTGATTTTGTTAATTTCTAGTGTAATTAGTGTTACATTGTTAGTATATTATGCATGCATAACCTAGATTGATGCTATTTAACATGATTTGAAGCCAAAAACTTCAAAGTTTTTAGAAATCTAGGGTTTGTGTTCTTGAGCAATTTGAGGCTTTTTGATATAAACAGGTTATGGCCGATTTTTGTCATGAATTATTGCTAAATTAAGTAGTGTAACATGTTTAGGTAGCTAATTGATCCAAACTTTGATCCTAAACATGATTTTTGAGAATTAAAGTGGACTTTTTAGGTATAAAATTCTTGAACTTGATTAAATTGATGTAAATGCCATTTGAAACTTGTTTAATTGCTAGTAATGGTTATTTTAACATGTTATTTGAGTTGAATGCTTATGAACTTTGTAAACATTTTCATATATTCTTATTTGAAAAAGTGTAGAATTGTTAAAATTGTGAAAATGTGTATAAGTTTAATTTTGATTGAACATGTTATTGTAATTGTTTCAAGTTGTTATTTTGCTAACACTAATGCATATTTGGATGCACAAAATTTGTGTTTAATATGTTTTGCAGAGATTTACTAATACTGATGGTGCATCATCATCATCTAGACAACCTGCTCCAGAACCTGAACCGGAAATGCAATATGAACCGGAGCAACAACAGGAACAATAACAACAACCTGATCAACACGTACCTTATTATGATCCGCAACAAGAATATATTGATGCCTACGTAGTATTTTCGATGCATCCGATAGTACAACACCCAATGATTCATGAAGAACAGTTGCATCCCAATCTAAGATTTGATCGAAGCTGGAAAGATTACCCGACATATCAAAGTAACAAATTCAAACTGGTACCGAAAAATGTAGAAGTGCCGAGGGTAATCGATAGGTCCAACTAGCTAACTCAGTTAGATAGCATCTGATCCAAAGGTATGACAGCTCTTCTTTTCCCGATTGGGAACGTTTATTCACCATTTGTAGACCTGTATATAAGGAATGGTGCGTTGAGCTTATGAGTACTATAGCGTTAAATGCGGATGTAGATAGGTTAGATGATAGAAGTTTTCTTAGATTTATACTTGGCCGTAGGATGTACAGGATGTCCATGCTGGACATGGCCAGGGCTTTACAGATATATACGCCCGCTGAATTACTATTACCCGATTGTACAAATTTGATTTATTATGGTGAAATGGTAGATAGGAATTTTGATGCTAACGCCGTCTGGAGGCGTATGTCAGATTTTAATGTTTTTGGGCGGGCAGGAACACATACCTACTTACATATTAACAAAGCCGAATTTCGTATAATTCATAGATTTCTGGCTAACTCGATTACACAGAGAGGTCACAACAAGGAGAAAATGACCTTACATGATTTATTTTACCTAAAGTGTATTCGAGACCCAAGAGGCTTTGTTAATATCCCTTACTGTGTTGGTTTTTATTTGTCTAAGATGGTAGAAGGAATACAGGAAGGGGAAGTAATAGGAGGAGGTATTTTTGTTACTCTCATTGGAGAGTATTTGGGTATAGATAGGGATCAAGGGGGTCCATGAAATGACCCGTTCATATACATTATAAATGATTCACAATAGTTGATTACATCGCGAGGTATTTAACCTCTATATGATACGTTTTACAAACATTGCATTCGTTTTTAAAAGACAAACTTTCTTCACATCAAAAATTGACGGCATGCATACCATTTCATATTACATCCAACTATAATTGACTTAATATTAATCTTGATGAACTCAACGACTCGAATGTAATTTCTTTCAAAGTATGTCATGAATGACTCCAAGTAATATCCTTAAAATGAGCTAATGCACAGCGGAAGATTTCTTTAATACCTGAGAATAAACATGCTTTAAAGAGTCAACCAAAAGGTTGGTGAGTTCATTAATTTATCGTAATCAATCATTTCTGTAATAGTAATAGACCACAAGATTTCATATAAATAAACGTTTTAATAAAAATATTCTAAGTGGTTGAGCACTTGGTAACCATACTTAACATTTAATCAACGTCGCATATTCCCTTTATTATGAAATCTCACTACACTGTACCAAGTGTAGTCATTGAAACGAAGTACTGTGCAACCGTTGAATACTGGTCGTCCAGTCCGGTTGGGGTTGTCAGGCCCGATAGATCTATCAACAGGATTCACGTTTACAATACCGCATGTAAATGGTAGTTACCAAGCTATTAGGGAAAAATATGCAAAGTGGTACAACTCAACGTAGAATATGTTTTTAGTACTTGTGTCCATTTTGTAAAACAGTTATAAAACAGTGCATGTATTCTCAGCCCAAAAATATATATAAAAAGGGAGTAATGAAACTCACAATACTGTATTTCGTAGCAGTTATGTATATGACGGCACTGAACAAGTGCAGGGTTTGTCTCGGATTCACGAACCTATATTAAGTATATATATTTATATGTTGGTCAATATCTGTCTAACAATTTAGGTTAAGTCGTAGTGTATCACAATCCTAATGCTCGAGACCGACATGCAAAAGTCAACAAAAGTCAACTTGACCCAAAATGACTTCCAAAATCTATACATGTTTATTATAAAACTTATATATAGTCATTTTATATATTTAAATATATTTATCAGATCTTATTATACTAAATATTACAAGTCAATTATTAATAAATAAAAATTTATATTAAAATTCATATATGATAAAAATATACTTTTATATATCTCAAGTAATAAAATTTATAAAATTCACTTAATATCATAAAAATATAGTGGTATGTATTATTAATGTAATTATATTACGTGTGGTAAAAATATCTTTGTACGCATATTTATTTGATAAAATAATATTGATAATAATAATAATGATAAAAATAATAAAATAATAGTTTCAATAAAAATATTAATTTTTAGTAATAAAGATAATTTTAGTAATAACATCAACTGATAACAATTATAATAATCGTTTTAATAATAATATTAAAATTAATGATAATTCAGTTGACCATATCTTTTAATCCGTTCATCGAAATCACACGAGTTCTAAATGAAAAGTTATTAATTTTTCTTCAGCTTTTCAACGACATGCATATCATATACCTTATCTCAGTAGCATATGTATCAAATTCGTGATTTTTCATAAACTATTTAACGACGAAACTAAGCATACAAACATGCATAATCATATATACTCGAGCACTAGTCAGGGATACACTATTAATATATAAAAGATAAGATATGAATGCTCACGTATCCATATTGTGATTCAATATTGCAGGAAAGTACGTAGACGCAACGAAAATGATAAACGTTAGGTTGAATACCCTCGAACAATACCCATAACCTCCATAGCTATAACCCATAATTTCCTTAGCTCTATCCCGTTTGAAAACTTATTTTGAAATCGTCTGAATATAACTCCATCGTAGTATTTTATGTATACTAATAATATCTTGAAATAATACTAAGTAAATATATATATGTAATTCGATTGAGAGAGTTTAGAGAAATATATTTTCAAGTTTCTATGAAATAATGTAACCTATTGAATTCTATTTATAATAGATTTTTGAATTATTAAAGTGAATTATTAAATTATGAATTATTAAAGTGAATTATTAAAGTATGAATTATTAAAGTGAATTATTTAAGTGAATTATTAAAGTGAATTATTAAAGTGAATTATTAAAGTATGAATTATTAAAGTGAATTATTAAAGTATGAATTATTAAATTTAAAGTAAAGTAAAAGTAAAGTAAAGGTAAAGTTAAAGTATAGTAAAAGTATAAAACTATGTACGTATAATACGCGTATAAATATATTTAATATTAATTTAAATCGTTATATCATAAAACATTTTAGAAAAGTAGAATTATATATATTCATAATAGGTTTCAAGTTTTTAAATTAGAGTCTGTTGGTGAAGCATGGGATAAAGTCCAAAGGTTAAATAAACGTACGAAATCATCTTAATGAAAAATGTCGAGTTACTTAACTTGTCGATATCTAACATCTAAATTATTTACACTCCACGTTCTTACTTTCATATTAAATAAAATGAAAGTTAACATAGTTATCTTATCAAGGTTACGAGGAAAATATTATAAAACATGCCTTGAAAATTAAACAGGAATTTCCACTAACCCTTGTCTAGTTCCCGTTAATTGACACATTAGTTCTTACTTATAAATCACTTTACCATTTTCCGAATATTGTCAAAAAGAATAGATTTCTTAAATCACAGTGGTCCTCATAACATAGGCCCGTAATCATATCATAATGTATCTGATAATTTAATCATTTGATATTATCTCTTAATTATGTTGATAAATATATCGAAACAAATACGTTCATGTAAAGTATCATATATCTAATACTTTGTTAATGTTTTTAGTTAATATTATATATTATATATACATATCTATATACACATAATTGTTCGTGAATCGTCGAACACGGTCAAAGGGTAATTGATTACATGAATGTAGTTCCAAACTTTTTGAGATTCAACATTACAAATTCTGCTTATCGTGTCGGAAACATATAAAGGTTAAGTTTAAATTTGGTCGGAAATTTCCGGGTCATCACAGTCCACTTTTGGTATGTAGGGAATAGGTTGAGCCTTTAGGATTGAGGGTCTATCAGGGTGCTAAGGTATTAAAGAGTAGACGCAATCAGGAAGTGCCCTATGATGGTAGTCATTCTCAGGTAGAGAGAGGTTCAGATGAGGAAATGGAGGAAGCAGATGACATTAGGGATGTCATTAGGGAGGCTATGACTGACGTCTACCAGCATATAGATGAGGTAGAAATGACAAACGAGGAGAGACATAGACGGTACGAGCAGTGGCAAGCCCGAAATGATTACGAGCATTCCAGGCAACGACAGCATGATAGATGGCACTATCATCAGCATCAGATCATGAGCCGGCTATCACCTCAGGATCACTACATACCGACCCGACCCGCTTACTATCCTCCACACCAGCCCGAGATGAGACCACCATTTACTCTCTACGACCCTAATCAGGCCTATCAGTACACCTATCACCAACCATGGAACCCGACCGATGACATGAACTGGAACCCCTATCCAGATTGATATAATTCTCGTTGGTGATTTCTATGATTTTTATCTTTTTATTATTTCTATTTATTTATGTTTAAACATACAAATATTGATACTTTTATGTAAGTTTAATATTTTTATTATGTTGTACTAATATTTCATATTTGATTTGAAAGTGGGATTTTAAGTCCCATTTCAAATTACCATGCATGTTTATATTTGTATTGTATGTATTTTATTTCATATACACAACAAGGTAAAACAACGCATTTTCAAAGACTGGCATTAAGTTCAGCAAAAGCTACTAATTTTGACTACAAAACGAAAAACAAATGTGATATAACAACAAGACGGAATGAACAAATGATGTGCACCATTTATCATTCAGCAAACAAACGCCAATATGTTTGAAAACTTTGGTAAAATTTAATCATTTTTCTACGCTAATCACCCTCAATAATTTAAATTGTTACTGATTTCTTGCAAATGAGGGCATTGCAAGATCTTAAGTGTGGGAAGGGATTAAATTCTTTCGGATTTTTAAAATTTTAACTTATACACTTGGTTACCATTAAAAATACTAGTAACGCAGTAGTTGTATTAGAATCTAGTACTCTCTGATAATAAAGAACAGCCCTAGTCTTATATACTGACTACCCAATTCTAGTAAAAATTTTCAAAATTTTCAAATAAATGAATTCAAAATCATGTTTATACATATTTATGACCGGTAAAACTAGGTGTTAACACCAAAATTATTGTTACCTCGGAAAGGACATAAATTGAGAAACAACCCAAAATGTTAGAATTCATTTAAAATGGAATAGAGGACAATAAAAAGGCAAAGAAAGGAAAATAAAAGCCAAGTGTGGGAAAATTTACCAAGTTATTTAAAACATATATCACATATTTTTGTACAAATAACTGAAGATACTTTTGTTTTGGACAAAATTAACCGTTTTACCCGGTAAACTGTAATATATTTGAAAGAAAGATGGATCTGCACGATGAATCATTTCCATCATTAAAAAGAAGTAAAGTCTTCCGAAAAAGACACACGCTTCTTGATTTAGGTCAGGAAGCTGTCGTCCAGACCAGTTGTAGAGTCTACGAAAAACCTTGAAAAGTTTTCTCAAAAATCAGCTGGAAATCCACGGACCTCAGCATCAAACAGGGTCGCCAAGTGGTCAGACTTATCCTAACCATGAGAGGATCTATCTCGTAAAATGGGGAGGGCGCCGTGCAAATTAGCTTGATAAGACTAATGAATCAGATCCCCAGAAAGGATAATCTCCTTAAAGATCAAAAATCAGCTTTTAAGACTGATATTACTCAATCCTTGAGATTGACTTTTAAAGATTGAGAATTACAAACTCATGGAATTCGATGATATCTAAACTCGAGCTTGAATGAGAAAATATTTTGATCAAAATTACAAACCGATTTGTTTCTGAAAAACCCATTTTTAATGCGTTCATTACCATTGAACGTAAAATCCTAGGAATTCACCTGGAATTCATTAGGTCACCTGAACCAAATCGGGTGTCAACCGTAAAAATGGTGGTTGCATAGCATGGTCAAAGACAGGACCTTGTGCCAGACCAAAAAACTATAGGGTGATCTTTACTATTGCTCCTACAAAGGATAGTAATTGCATCCGACACGTTATAGACCATAATTAAAAGCATGTCACGGGACATTGCCTTAACAGTTGCTTGTTCAACGCTTTCCTTTACAACTGGACGGTAGTTTACCGAAAGGTAATATACGGTGCAAGTATATTGGACGTGTTGCTTTCCCAATACAAGGTTAGCATGTGGGTGACACAAAACCATAAGTTTTGAGATAAAATTTTCAAATCTGAAACCCACCAAACCCACAAAAACAATTTTGCAAACACCGGTGAAGGGTTATTCTGGAAAACTTATCTAGGGTAAAAGCTAGATTTAATTTTCAAAAGATCAAATGTTTTCATAAAGACCCAATTTCCTTAAGGATTTAAATTTTTATAGTCATGTGAGACTGTAAACCACATCATTACTACCATTGTTCATACCGCCGTATAAAAATCACTGATGTACAAAGTGTGAAGAATAAAGAAGTGATTCTAGTATTTTTATTTCAAGACTATATTGCTTGAGGACAAGCAACGCTCAAGTGTAGGAATATTTGATAATGCTAAAAAAGAACATATATTTCATAGCATTATCCCTCAAGAAAGACAAGCTTTTAGTTGCAATTGTTCTATTTACAAGTGATATTCGTTTAAATAATAAAAGGTGAAGACAAAAGACAGATTCGACGAATTGAAGACGCAAACGACCAAAAAGCTCAAAGGTACAAAGTACAATCCAAGAGGTTCAAATTATTGATGAGAAACGTCTCAAAATTACAAGAGTACAATACGCGAAACGCAAAGTACAAGATATTAAATTGTACGCAAGGACGTTCGAAAATCCGGAACCGGGACCAAAGTCAACTTTCAACGCTCGACGCAACGGACTAAAAATTACAAGTCAACTATGCACATGAATATAATATAATATATAATTAATTCTTAAAATTATATATATATATATATATATATATATATATATATATATATATATATATATATATATATATATATATATATATATATATATATATTATATTATTATATAAAACCGTCGGCAAGAAGCAAACAACAATATGTGAGCTGGAATCCCAGGCCATGCGATCGCATGGCCAGGAAGAAGAAATCCATGCGATCGCATGACACACTTTTTCAGCTCAGGTCCTATAAATTGCAAAGTTTGGTCGACGAATTTTAACATCTTTTTCTCTTCTTACTCTCAAACGTACATATATATATATATATATATATATATATATATATATATATATATATATATATATATATATATATATATATATATATATATATTAAAATTTTAATTTTAATTTTAATTTTAATAATAAGGGTATGTTAGCGAATGTTGTAAGGGTGCAAGTCAAAATTCTGTTCGTGTAACACTGCGCTATTTTTAATCATTGTAAGTTATGTTCAACCTTTTTAAATTAATGTCTCGTAGCTAAGTTATTATTATGCTTATTTAAGCTGAAGTAATCGTGATGTTGGGCTAAAATATTAAAGACGGGGTAATTGGGCTTTGTACCATAATTGGGGTTTGGACAAAAGAATGACACTTGTGGAAATTAAACTATGGGCTATTAAAGGGCTTTATATTTGTTTAATTAAATGATAGTTTGTTAATTTAATATAAAGATTTACAATTGGACTTACCTATAAATAACCACATACACTCAATCGGAAACGATGGGCGGGATATTTATAAGTACTAATAATCTTCATTTAACCGGACGCGGGAATGGACTAATAGTTAATGGACTTATTAAAACAAGGGTGAATTATGTACAAGGACACTTGGCGTAATTGTTAACAAAGTATTAAAATCTTGGGTTACACGCAGTCGATATCCTGGTGTAATTATTAAACAAAATATTAAAACCTTGTTACAGTTTAAGTCCCCAATTAGTTGGAATATTTGACTTCGGATATAAGGATAATTTGACGAGGACACTCGCACTTTATATTTATGACTCATGGACTGTTATGGACAAAAACTAGACGGACATATTGAATAATCCAGGACAAAGGACAATTAACCCGTGGGAATAAACTAAAATCAACACGTCAAACATCATGATTACGGAAGTTTAAATAAGCATAATTTCTTTATTTTGTATTTAATTGCACTTTTAATTATCGTACTTTTTAATTATCGCAATTTTATTTATCGTCATTTTATTTATCGTAATTTCATTATTGTTATTTACTTTACGCTTTAAATTAAGTCTTTTATATATTTAATATTTTACATTAGGTTTTAACTGCGACTAAAGTTTTAAAATCGACAAACCGGTCATTAAACGGTAAAACCCCCCTTTTATAATAATAATACTACATATATATTTATATACAAATATAGTTTGAAAGATATAGCGTTAAACTTTGCAAGTTCCCTGTGGACGAACCGGACTTACTAAAAACTACACTACTGTACGATTAGGTACACTGCCTATAAGTGTTGTAGCAAGGTTTAGGTATATCCACTCTATAAATAAATAAATAACTTGTGTAAAAATGTATCGTATTTAATAGTATTTTGTCGTAAAAATTAATACTATTTCATATACCCCTCGCATAACATCACAACTCCAGTCCCTGAACTGGAGAATGAAAATTTGGTTGTATATAGAGCCGCGCCGTGGGTTTTGGGGGCGTGCCGCGGTTAGCTCTTAATTAGATGCTTAGATTTTGGGAAAACGGCTGACTTCAATTTTTCCTACGAGGCGCGCCGCGCCTTTTTTTGGTGCCAAGTCCATTTCAGCAAATTTTTAAATGAGTTTAATGAAGGGCAAAGTTGTCTTTTTGCTTGTGGACGGTTTGAGGCCACATATCTGGCCAAAATCTTATCCCCACCTCATTTTCTTCATTTTCTTTCCCTCCCACTCACATACTAAACCTTAGAGAGAGTAAAGGGTTTGGAGAGAGAAAACTCGAATCAGGGAAGAAGAAGAAGAAGAAGAGTGTTTTGGGTCGAGTCACAAGAGTTAAAGTTGTTCTCCACATCCACAGTGACGTTGTAGTTATATTGGTAATTTCTAACTCCGAGTTTCATTGTTTGATTTGAGATTCAATGTTAGGGTTAGAACTTAAATTGTCAAGAAACCCACTTAAACTTAAGTAGTAAGTTTATTGATGTTAGTGTTTGGGTTTAAAGTTGATGTTGGCGGGTTTTGGTTTGGTGAACGATTTAGCTTTGTCTAAGGCTTGTGAATGGTGTATAATCACTAGTATTAGTGACTATAGAGGTGTTAGAAACCATTTGGGTGTAATTGGTTGACTAATTTTGTAATGAGTCAAAATTAGGGTTCGTTGGTGAATTTGGATCGGTTGTCGATTATGTGAGGTTTATAAACTTAAAAGAGTTAAGTTAAGAAGATAAACTTGAATTAAAAGTGTTTTGGTGTCGAAACTAGCAAATGTTGGAATTTGACTTTGTTAAGGGTCAAAATGGGTTTTTGGGCGAAAACTCAGGCTAGTGTGTGTTTAACGGCTAATTGTGGTGTCATTGGGTATCTCGTGAATGCGGGAACTAGTCTTGTTAGTTTTGGACCTCCGGGTATTGTTAAAAGTGAAAATTGGTGTATTTTGCACTTAGTGTTCATTTGGGCAGGTCGAGAGTCTAAATGGGTGTGTATTGATGATTTTAATAATGGAATAGGTACGTTCCATTGACGAGTTGCGGGATTTGGATTTCATTCATCAAGGCGCAAAGGTGAGTGTAAAAATATATTATATGTGTATGTATGCATAGGATGGGTGCGGGTCGGTAGAGTGATCCTTGCTCGAATTCACTCTACATGTGATGAGATGATGGATTCTTGGAGTTTTGAGTTCATGTTGTACGCTTATGCATTTTGTGTTACCACCCTTGGGGTAGTGAATCTTTGGAGTATACGGATTCACGTTGGCGTGTTGGGCCAACCCCGTCGATGTTGATGAAGTTGAGGAGATGAATCTCGGGTAGTTCGGATTCACGATGACGCGGGTAGTTCGATCATCCCTATTGATGAGGTGGTGAATATCGAGTAGTGCGAATTCACTAAGGCACGGGTAGTACGGCCAACCTCGATTGTTGATGCGATGAAGTTAGTGAATCTCGGGTAGTGCGAATTTACTAAGGTTTGGGTAGTTCGGCCAACCTTCATATGTTTAAGGTTAAGAGGTTAACCTTGTCGTATTGGTTATATACTATATATACGTATATATATATATATATATATATATATATATATATATATATATATATATATATATATATATATATATATATATATATATATATATATATATTGTATGTTGTAGCAAACCTTGCGGTTTTGGGCTTGACGATACGTTATGTATAGCTTTGCTTAGTTGTACTAGGAATGCGGTTTGTGTTTACTATATATGTTGGTTGTACGTTTTTCATTTTATGCATATGTATGTATATAGTATATTTATACTCACTAAGCTTTCATAGCTTACCCTCTCGTTGTTTATATTTTTATAGGTTTTCAAGGCGGACGTGGCAAGGGTAAGCGTGGGGACTAGTGAGCTAGTGTATGTTGCTTAGAAGACTTGGCTTTTGGATTACATAGGATTGGGTAGTTTATTCCCAATTACCATGCTCGGACTTTTGTCGAAACTTATGTAGCATCTTTTAATTATGTAATCGGAATTGATAATTATGATTTTAATATATGTAGTGTATGTTGCTAAGGTCTTTTAAACTAGTCGGTGTTTTAAATGTTCGTGGAAAATATAATCATGATGTCGAGCTAATAGTACTAAATCACTATAAAGAAAAGAAAATTTTTTATGGGACGGTTTAACGGTGGGTTGGGTCGTTTCAAGTGGTATCAGAGCATGGTCTAAGGGATTTAGGCGACTTGAGATAGGTGCCTAGACTTAGACTTTTATGTGTGCTTATTTGTTGCGGGACTTATAGGAGTACGGGTCGGAACGGGTTGTAGTTAGTGCCTTAGTTTGTAGGTGGACTCACGTTTATTTTAATATGCAAATATTATTAATATATTATTGTGTTTGTGTTGGTGTATATGATCGAGTGAGGCGGTCATTGTACTAACAAGTTGATACGACGTGCGCGCGTAATAATGAATAGCTACCTTTATTACGGGTGCAAATCGTGTTAAACAAGTGATGTAAGATGATTGTTGAGCAAGATGGGGCGATGTTGCGTGTGTGGTTTTACGCGTTCATTGTTTAATCGTTTGCTTTCTTAAGAATGAATACGAGAAGCGGGACTTCAAGGGTGAATCGAAGCGATGACAATGAGTTTAACGCTAGAGTTGCGGCAGCCATTGCGGAGCAATTGGGTGCGTTACGAGAAGAAATGGATAGGAAGTATTCCAATTTTCAAGGCAGTGGTGAAATGGAGCGTTGTCATAAAAGCTTCATGAGGACTAAACCTCCGATGTATGACGGGAAACCAGATCCTTTGATAAGCACGACGTAGATCTCGGATGTCGAAGGGTGTTTTCGCACTATTGAATGTCCTCCCGAGAAGAGGGCAAGACTCGCTGCTAGCTTGTTGCGGGGTAGGAAAAAGGATTGGTTGGATGGTAAGGTTGACATTGTTGGTGGTGAGTCATTTATGGGGTTATCGTGGGATGATTTTAAGAAGGAATTCTTCGAGGAGTTCCGGACGCAAGCTGATTTGTCAGAATTGCGTGATGAGTTGCGAAATTTGCGACAAGGATCTATGGACTTGAATATTCTCAAGACGACCTTTATGGCAAAGGCTCGATTGTGCCTGGAGTAGATCGGGAATGATCGTATGTTGATGGAAGATTTCTATCGAACTTTGAATGATATCTTGTGGAACAAAATTAGCATTGGTCAAGTGAACTCGTTTACGGAGTTATTAGCCGTGGCTAGGGGTTTCAAATCGCATTCGCGTTAGATGGTTAGTAAACCTTCAAGTAAGAGAAGGGTTGATTCGTATGGTTCTCCAAGTAAGAAAACTAAAAGTGCAAGTGCGAGTACGGGTAATGTGGGGAAAGACACGACGAGTTCTAGTGCACCTAGATGTTTCAATTGCGGTGTTAGGGGCCACAAATTATGGGAGTGCACAATGTCGAGAAGTGATGACGGAATGCGCTACTATTATCATAAAGAGGGACATCGCAAGTCGGATTGTCCAGAGTTTGCGGCGGCGAATGCCGCGAGGAGACATTAAGGTAGTTTTCGTTTTTAATAAATATGTCCTTAGATTATTTATTAAGTGCCGATGAGTTCGGGTTTGTTGAATGCATTGTTTTGTGCGTATTATTGTTATGGGTGACATTCCTAATGGAATTACCCTATGGCGACGTTTTGATTTACGGACGAAGGGCGTAAGACTTGGTGCAACCAAGCATTCCTTAGTGTTTGGGAAAATGTTTCTACCAAGCCATGAAAACGGGCTTTGGTGTTCGGATGTTAGCGCGTGTTTGCTTTCGTGTTGAAGTTGATGAACCACGAGGTTCATCGGGTGGATGGGACCCTTGAGATCGAATGTTTTGATCTCGATGAATATTGATAATGGAGTTTATGAGACGCAATGTTAGGTGCCTCTTTCATACCTACTAGCGTGGTATTCGACTCCAATGGTGTTGTGGTTACATTGAACTTAGGGTACCGGCAAGAAACCCTTAGGTGCTTGAGTGACGGTATGGAGGTTACAAGTGTTAGCAACTCGATGATTGCTAGAGTGATACTTGTACGGTTTGGTAAGTACTTCGGTTGAAGTAGCGAAGGATAATCTGAAACCCTTCGTATGCTCAAGGATAGAGAAAGGTATTGTGATGTGCATATCATGGAATATTATTATCTCAATGATGTGGTTATGGAACGGAGTTCTAAGTGGGGGAGTTTATACTCCCGCAGGAAGAGGTTTTAGTGAGTTGATGTTGGACGGAGCCCATATAGATTCGGAGCTAGTGTTGACACCTACGTTGGTCGATTGGGGTAAGAGTACGATTTGGATTAAATTGTACCTATTAAATTGGATTTAAATTATCACCAAGGTGGTAATATGGTGGATATCATTGAGAGATAATGGACATGTTGGACGAGCAAGGTGAGATCCCTGGTTAAGGAATGTGCGTGTCTAATTCACTTCTAGAGAATTATTGTTTTGTGCCTATGTGCGATATAGGTGGTTCTTGTTCAATCGTGATGGTGTTGTGCACGCGTACGTATAATGCATGTGCGAGGATTCCAAGTGAGTGGAATGTTTCTAAGTATGTGTATATACTTGTTGCTTCTGGTGGACGGTTAGTGTATTCCGTTAGGATTCACTATGGTGTGTGCGGTACGCGATGCTACACTACTCGTTGATTAAGGCTAAAAGAGCGTATGTCAGATTGGTAAGTTACGTTCGTTGACTCGGTCCGCTAACTTCATCTTGGGAGTAGTGTTATATCGGTATAGTATAACATTACCGGGAAATGAGAGTACCGGTGGAAAATGAAAGTACCATTCCTTGTGTTGTGATTTGGGAAGTGAATATCGGTTTACGCGTATTCACAATGACTCGGGTTGTTTCGATCATCCCATTTGTTGGAAATATGGATTGGGTTGGTGAATTTTGAGTTGTTGCGAATTCACTAAGGTTCGGTTTGTTTCAACCATCCTCCATATATGTTTAGGCTCGGGTTGTTTCAGCCATCTTTTGTGTGATTGGTGATGCGATGTGACGATCACTCCAAATCCATATGGACGAACACGTCATTCATCGATTTCATTGCGAGGTATTTGACCTCTATATGATACGTTTTGTAAACATTGCATTCTTTTGAAAAGGCACACCATAAATGAATATTTAAATCAAAGGTTTTCGACATCTGCTAATTTCTACATATAGACAATCACCGTAAATAATAGTTTACAATAGTAATTCCGTTGACAATGCAGTCAAAATAAGATACATGGTGATGATTTGGTGAATGAAACGTTTCCTTGATAAATATGCCATGTAAGACTCCATGCACATAGCTTGTCTAACATATAAGCAAACAGCGGAAGACTTCTAGGGAACCTGAGAATAAACATGCTAACAAGTGTCAACACAAAGGTTGGTGAGTTCATAGTTTTAATGTTTTGCATAATCTGTACATAAAGGTGGATCACAAGATTTCAGTTGTTTCATCCAGAAACGTTTATCAAAATATTTTACAAGATTGAGCACCCTGGTAACCAAGCCTTAACATCTATAATAAGTACCGCTCGTTTAACATGCAACCAACATGTACAATACACGCAATCCAACGTGTACTAACTTCAAATAGCATACGTCTGTTTTATAGTTCAGGCTAGAGTTTCTTTCTATACCTGGAACAGACGGGGATGTCAAACCCTATGGATCCGTATACCTCTATTCGCGCCCATCGGTTCTTATAACCGACAGTTACTAGTTACCAAAGCTAAGGGATTTTCGGTTCAAACTCGGTGTAGAATTTAGTATGTACTTGTATCCATTGCGTTTAAAATAAATTGCATGTATTCTCAGCCCAAAAATGTATTGCAAAAGCAATTAAAAAGGGATCAATGAAACTCACCTTAGCAGCACATAAGGTCATTCACCGAAATGGGATCGAAACTCGAAATACCAAATAACCGTAGATCTCAACCTAGAGAACATATGTTGGTCAATAATTGTCTATCAAGCTAGGTCAGGTCATAGTGTATCACAATCCTAATGCTCGAGTTTGACATACAAAAGTTATCCAAAATCGTTTCAAAAAGTCAATTTTGACAATAGTTCAACAAAACGAGACGTACCTTATATAAGGATTCATTTACTCAGTTGGTAATATTCAAAAATCCAATTTCTCAATCTTACAAACAATTTGTTTAAATATTAATTGCAGATTCAAAAGCAATTCCAATTAACGTCAATTATAATTCAGTTGATCATATCTTTTAATCCGTTCATCGAAACTATTCGATATCTAAATGAAAAGTTATTGATTTTTCGCCAGCTTTCCAAAAACATGTATATCATATACCTTTTACCAGTAATATATGTATTTAATTTGTGATCTATTATAAACTGTTTAACGACAAAATTTAGCATACACGTATGTATAAATATATATACTCGAGCACTAGACATGGATACACAATTAATATATAAAAGATAAAATATGAGTGCTTACGTATCAATATTGAGATTCAATATTGTAGGAAAGTACGTAGACGTAACGCAGATGATAAACACTAGGTTTGATTCATAAATATACCCCCGAACATTACCCATAATTTCCTTAGCTCTATCCCGCTTGAAAACCCATTTTGAAAGTGACACGCTCAAGACCTCGTCGTAGTATTTTATGTATAATATTAATACTACTAATAATAATAAGATTAATAATAATATTAATCTTAATAATAATAATAATAATAATAATAATAATAATAATAATAATAATAATAATAATAATAATAATAATAATAATAATAATTACAGAGGGAGTAATATGTATAAGAAAAACTCGAGCAGAAACTGGCATTTTATAGGCAACTTTTTAGAATCTGATGCCCATGCGATCGCATGGGTTTTATGCCTATTTCTCATGCGATCGCATGACCCCAAAATCCAGCTCACAATTTTTTGTGGTTTTGTTTGTCGACATAATTAAATATAATATATATAATATATATAATTTAAATAATTAATTATATATTATATTAAATTCATGTGCATAGTTGACTTGTAATTTTTGTTCCGATGACTCGTACGTTGTCACTCGACTTATGTCCCGGTTCCGGTTTCTCGAACGCATTTTCGTACGCTTAGAAAACTCGCAATTTACGTTTTGTGACTCGTACCTTTGTCAAAATATAGTCTTAAATTATCAATAAACTATATCATTCCAAGTGTATCTTAAACTTTCGAGTGTTTTGGTCATTTACTTCTATAAATCATTGTCTCGCTATTTGTTGATATATATATAATAACAAATCGTTTTATGACCAAGTTAATATATATTTTCAACATTCATAAACAAGTTTTAAATATACGTCACAAGTTATTCATACAATTAATATTTCAACTTATCATATATATTCAAATAAATATTTAAACCAATAAGTATAATGTACGGTATCAAACAATTAATACATTGATACGTTTTCAAGTTATAGTATATATATATGTATCTATATACATATAATTGTTCGCGAATCGTCGAGAACAACCGAAAGGTATTTGAATATATGAAAGTAGTTTAAAAATTTTGAGATTCAGTTTTACAGACTTTGCTTATCGCGTCGGAAATATTAATCATACAAAGATTAAGTTTAAATTTGGTTAGAAATTTCCGGGGTCATCACAGTACCTACCCGTTAAAGAAATTTCGTCCCGAAATTTGAGTGAGGTCGTCATGACTAACAATAAAAATGTTTTCATGCCGTATATATGTTGATAAATAGATTTTTATCACCGTTGAATAATATGGATAAAAAAATCCAATTATTCGAAGCGTATGAGAGAAGTTATCGTAAAAGAGTGAAATGAAGAATAGAGATGCGTCTTATCTCTTGAAGTAGTAACGATTGATTTCCGGAATAAAAAATCTTAGTAATCTAAATAAGATTTGATTCTTCGGAATTTGCGGAAATTAAGATTTTCTTTGATTAAATGCGTAATCTGCCTCGATTGCTATGTATGATATTTCACTATAAATTGACCTCTTCTGTTTCATTTATTTTCACCACTCCTATAATCTTCTTCCTTATTTAATACTTCTTAATAGATTGTGTAAATGCTTCATCCAGTTCTAATTCTTGATATACTCCTAACTTTCATATCTATCATTCTTCTTTTTCATCTGCCGCTGGAGGAATCTATTCACTTTTACTATACTCTTGGCTTTATAGTGTTTTTAGTTCTCCCGTGTCTTTACGTTGCAATACTTATTGATATTCATGGTTTGTAATTTATGTGTTTTTATCGGGCTTTATATTCTCCGTTATATTTCGAAGCTTCATGCTTTCGTTCTCTCTTCCCGACTTTAAGTCAAGCGAATAATGGTCCAGAATTCGTAGTTATACATTTCGGAATGAACATAGTTAATGTTCTAAGAAAGAAATTGTAATGGCACGATCTTGATTTGTCAAATTACCAGAATATCTGGAAAAGACTGAATCATCAAGAAAAGTATTTTCTTGATATATTTAGAGATTAAATAGAATGAAAGAGTTATGTAACATGGTTCATGATGAGGGTGTGATCTGTGTACCTTTATCACGTTCCATTAGAAACACAGCATGACTTACTATAATATAATCAAGTTGATCAAGTGTCATTATATTATACTAACTCATGCTTCAATTCTCAACATTACTTCAAAACATCTATTTTTCGAATTTTTCAGATTTTAGAAACTAAAATAGTTTCTTTTATGATGTAACACAGATAGCGCGAAGAGATGAATGATTTCAGATAAGAATGGTTATAAAAAAATATCTTCAGAAATATGGAGGATATTTATAATGGAAGATATGATGATATCTTAGAATTTCTAATATCAGAGGATGATGCGGAAAATCTGTCTGTGAAGGTTTAGAATAAGAAGTAAGGTTCTTACTAATGGTTTCAGCAGACACTGAATCATTTGGATTCTTTGAAGGCAGGTTCAGTCTTTGTGATTTATCCACAACCTCCTTCATACTTTGCTCAATCCGTTTTTCAGTTCCAAACTGTAACGACCCGGAAATTTTCGACCAAATTTAAACTCTAATCTCTATATGGTTCCGACACGATAAGCAAAAACCCTAAAGTTGACCCGCACTTTTTCGATCGTTCTATACTTATAAGATTAATATTTACATAAATTAAACCTTACCAACATGATAAGCAATCCAAATTGTTGAGACTTATGTTTTCGAAAAGAGTTTTACACAACGTTTGACCGTCTAGTTTGACCGATGATATCACGAACTATATAACATATGATAATTATACGTTTGTGTATATATATGTATATATACATATTTAACATGGTTTATGGATGTTTTAATATCTCATTTTGTATTAATAACAATAAGTTATAAGTATATTTTGAAACTACTAACTTAAGTTTTCAAAACAATAACCATACATAACGTTATTTGATATAAATACTTATGACTTATAATGTTTATACATATAACGTATAAGTAATGTATTTAATCACTTTTAAGGACTTAAATACATAAAACAATATAAGTATATTCACAAAAGATAGCTATATTTGAATCCTCATTCCGTTTTCTCAAAGATTTCTACACGTATATTTAGGGTATATGTACCCGTATCATACGCAGCTTCTAGATGTATTTACTATTGGTATATACCAATAAAAATCTGCTCCTTAGCAGCCTTAAATGATTAAGAAACATGTGGAACCAACCATTTGTCAAGTAGCATGAATTATTTAGCAAGAAAACAAAGTTAGGTATCATTTTTTTTCTTTATATACTAAAAACGTTTTTATGCATGCACACCATTTCTTCACCCCATTTTCTCATACTTACACTCCCATTTCTCTCTCAAAATACTCTTAACTTCATACTTGATCATCTACAAGCATTTTCCCCATCATTTAGCTTCAAAAACCTTACTTAATCACCATAAGAAAACCATACAAAAACACTTCAAGAAATCCTTCCAAGAACACAAACTTACTTCCAATCTTTCATCCACTTCCATCACCCTTTTGGTTCTAGGTTCTTACTCCTCTTTTACAGCAACCTTGTCCAAGGAACTTGAGGTAGTAACTATGTTCATAACCTTATTCGATTCATATATATATAGCTATCTTATTTTGTGGTATAAAATTTTAACAACAAGAACATAGTTTGAAAGTTTTCAAACTTGTTTGCAAACTAAATAGATCCTTCTAACTTAACTTTTAAAATACTTCAAGACCTGTAATATAACTTAATTATATGCTAATTTAACAAGGTAAAACTTGGTTTTTTTAAAGAATACCTTAAAAACTGTTTTTACGACGTCGGAGTGCAACCGGGGACTGTTTTGGGTTGGATAATTAAAAACCATCTTAAACTTTGAATTGGAGGTTTATTTTCTGGAAAAATGATTTTTACTATAAATATGTTAACACATAAAAATTTCATGATTTAATTCAAAGTATAGGTATTTTTAGAAAAATGGTCATTAAATGATATTTTTGTAACAAAAATGTTTAACTTCATAAGTTTCACTAAAGTTTCACCTATGCCGTGTGATTTTGAATACATACTAAGGTATTTACAGTTCATAGTCTTAAAGAGGGACTCGATCCAAGGAGATGGCAAGTTGAATCAACAAAAACGGAGTTGTAACGAAGAAACTATGACCGAAACAAAATCGGATATCCAAGACTAGTTTAGCCACGAAAATAATTGGGAGAAATTAAATAAATCACATCTTTCTAAGATAACATGATATTTTATATATATGTACTCATAATTCAATTTTATATGGTTCAGGATCACCCGTAAACAATACGAGAAGATTAATCATAAGATCCCATTATTGTACGCAACACGTCATTTGACAACACCGGTACTTTATGTACGCAACACGTCATTTGACAACACCGGTACCGTGGGTCAAGATTAATCTCGACCAATACATATACGATGGGGGTTTTATTCATTTCATTGGGGGTTTATTAAACACCTAAAAATGAACCATTAAAATTGAATTACTAACATCGGACTGCTAACTACGGACTAAGGAATTATTAAAAGTATTAAAAGTATAACAAGTATATATATGTGACGATTGTTTAAAAATGAAAATATATTGATATATTATATATGGATAGGTTCGTGATATCAACCGGAAGACCAAGTCAAAATATTTATATCTTCAAGACAACAGTGAGTATATAGTCCCACTTTTAAACTCTAAATATTTCGGGATGAGAATACATGTATTTTATGTTTTACGATATGGACACAAGTAACTGAAAAATATATTCTACGTTGAGTTGTACCACTGGCATACTTCCCTGTAGCTTGGTAACTAATATTTACAGCGGTATTGTAAACGCGAATCCTGTTGATAGATCTATCGGGCCTGACAACCCCAACCGGACTGGACGACCAGTATTCAACGGTTGCACAGTACTTCGTTTTGTGACTACACTTGGTACGGTGTAGTAAGATTTCATATTAAAGGGAATATGCGACGTGATTGAATGTTAAGTATGGTTACCAAGTGCTCAACCACTTAGAATATTTTTATGAAAATGTTTATATATGAAATCTTGTGGTCTATATATATATATATATATATCGCTGCCGGCATTAAACCTATATCTCACCAACTTTATGTTGACATTTTAAAGCATGTTATTCTCAGGTATGAATTAAGTCTTCCGCTGTGCATTAGCTCGTACTAAGGATACTACTTGAGGCTATTAAGGACTTATATCATAAGGCATTGCATTCGAGTCATTGAAGTTCATAGAGACTATTATTAAGTAAATGGCGGTTTAGATCATTTGAATATTATGAAATGTCAGGCGATTATGTCAATTCTGTATGTAACTATAGATTGCCTTTTAAGAATAAATGCAACGTTTGTAAGATGTATCATATAGAGGGCAAGTACCTCGCAATGTTATCAACTATTGTAATTCGTTTGTAATCAATATGGACAACGTCCGGATGATTAGTTTCGGATCCTTTCAGTTGGTATCAGAGCGTTGGTCTTAGCGAACCAGGCCTTGCATTAGTGTGTCTAACTAGTAGTTGTTAGGATACATTAAGTGAGTCTGGACTTTGACCGTGTCTGCCTGTCAAAAGTTTTGCTTATCAATCCTAGTCGGAAATCATCTGCTTATCATCCTTAGGGAACTGCCTGCTTATCATTCTTAAGTCTAGACACGTCTTACTGCATTTAGTGCATCGATAGTGTATAGACAAAATTCATATCCTAGCGTATCTGTTACTATAGACATTGCCTGACGTATTTCAAAGATTCTCCGTAATTCATGGGATTTTGATATTATATATACATATGTAAATTATGTATTGAAGAGTACCAAACCCAACTCCTATAATCTATTCCAAACCAAAAATTCATTTCTCCGACCATACAAGATGGATTCTTCATCCAGCTCAAATTCCTCCGACTTCGATAGCTTCGCCGATATGGATTTCCATTCGAGCTCCGAGAACAGCGTTACCGGAATGGATCAACCAATTTCCCATCATCTATTCTGGATGAATTGGGGATGGGTTCGTAATATACTAAATTTCTGGAGGCAAGAAGAAGGTGATCCATTCCATCCACCAAATTGTCCTCTTAACGATGAACCTGAAGCACTTACCGGCGAACCTATTCGAAACACCATTTTCTCGCTCATTTCTAGAGTATCTCGTCATGACTACATACTATCCCATATTTCGAATCTTGTTCATTCGCTCGTTCCAACTGTCAATCATCCCGGTATAATAGAAGAAGTCAACGAGCTTCGCGCTCGGGTAGTGGCTTTAGAAAATACGGTGCGAAGGTTACAAACACCAGCAGCAGCACCAGCAGCATAATCTGTATCACTATCAACAACGCCGACAGTACTCTTGTCACCCCCAAAATCTCAACATCACAAACTGTATCTCGGATATCAACACCACATACCTCAAAAACCTCATCGGAACTTCGAGTATGATCTTCGTTCTATATATCATTCTACATCGATTATCTTCGCTTTACGTATCATTTTACCTCATTTATCTTCGTTCGACCTGGCAATTATGTAATCTCTAATGCTTTAGAAGTTATGTAATCTAGTATTAACGATAAATCAAATGAGTTTAATACTTCATTGACTCATTGAATCTATGATTACATCTGAAGAAAATATATATGCAAGTATATTTTTATAAAGATTGTAATTAAAAATTCTTTCGTACAAACTGTTAATGATGAAAATATTTTAACGGGTGGGTAGTACCCGAGGAATATTTAGAATTCACATTAATAAGTTACGTTGTACATTCTCTAAATCTGATTCAACGGTCATTTACTATCCTACTTACAACTACCGATATACGTATCCGTTCACCACAGAATAACCATTTCTATTCAAATTTCATATTTGGATTTTGATCTATCAGAATCCAACAAGTGGCATAATGAAGAAAACATTGGACAAAAATAAAAAGTGTTAGAAACAAACGAATTAATTAATTGAAATTGTGATAGGATTTCACGCTAACTGTTCCGGCTAACTGTTCCCAGTTAACTGATTAACATTTAATTTATCGCAATTTACATTCTCGCAATTTTATTTATCATCATTTAATTTCTGTTATTTACTTTTACGCACTTTAAATAACGGGACACGTATGCAAGGTTTCGACTTATCATATCGACCCATCTATATATATATTTCGGAACAACCGTAGACACTCTATATGTGAAGGCGGGAGTTGGCTATACAGGGTCGGAGTTGATTTCAAAATATATATATACTTTGAGTTGTGATCGACACCGAGACCGGTATACGGGTCACGATACGTATTATTTAATTCGAATATTATATATGAATCATTGAACCATCGGACTATTGGACTGCTAACTTTGGACAATTAAAATGAATTAAATTAAAATATTGATTATAACATATGAAACTAAATAATTCTTCAAGTTTGCCACTTGATTTCATCCTAAACCTCATTTGTACTTCGACAATTATAATCCTCGTTCAAATCTTTTCATGATTCTTGAAAACACTTCAATCGAGAAGTTGAACCAGCCGCACCTCGTTTACGGAAGAAAGATTTATGCATACAGTTATACACCTGAAACTTTCAAAACCGAAGTTATCGTTAAAACTTATTCGCGTCAAATTCCTTATCATTCATTGGCAAAAACAACCTTACATTTCTCTTTTCAATTTAAGTCAATTTTGTCACAGCTCCACTTTGATTTCTCAGTAGGACCACTCTTATTATAACCTCGATATATATACCTTGTCCTTTCACCATTGTTACCGGAGAACCTTTCATATTCCACGACATCATGTACCAGCAGCTTGTCATCTTTTTGGCAGAATCCGCAATTAGTATTTTAAAAATCTCGCAAAACTTCTCAGTCATACCTATAACGTCTATTCCTAAGGATTTCATACTCCGAAGGTGAAGTTTCTGAAAAATACCCTGAATTATGAAGTAGTTCTTTAAATGCTGATGAAGCAGCGAAAATTGTAAACGATTTTAAACAGTCAAAAGTTTGATGATGAAGCACAGTGTGTCGATAAAACTCAGAAAAAGAGAAGAGTTGGAACCGGAAAACGGTTTGAGCAAAGTATGAAAGAGGTTGTGGATAAATAACAAGAACTGAATCTGCTTTCAAAGGATTCAAACGATTCAGTGCCTGCTGAAACCATTAGTAAAAACCCTACCCCTTATTCTAAACCTCTCCCGATGATATTCTTCATCATCATCTTATCTTAGATATTATAAGATATCTTCATATCTTCCGTTATACATATTCTCCATATTTCTGGAGATATTTTCACAACTACTCTTATCTGAGAATATTTATCTCTCCGTAATATCTGCATTACAACATAAAAGAAACTGTGTCAATTTCTAAATTTTGAAACCTCCAAGTTTAAAATATGAATGTTTTAAAGTAGTGTTGGGAACTGATGCATGAATTGGTATAATATAATGAAACTTGATCAACTTCATTATATTACAGTAAGTCATGTTAAGTTTCTAATGGAATGTGATGATTCACAGTACCGTCATCATGTGCCATGTTACACGGCTCTTACCTTCTATCAAGTCTCCAAACATATTAGAACGTATCACCTTGATAGTTCTATTTTTTCGAAATATTCGAGTAATTTAACGAATCAAGATCGTGCCATTACAATTTCATTCTAAAACCAATAGCTAGGTTCATTCCAAATTTCCTACCTACGAATTTCGGACCATTGTTCGCTTGGCTCGAGGACGGGAAGAAGAAATGAAGGGACAAAACCTCAGAATAGAAATAGGAACATAAACCACAGCAAATAAGAGAGAGCATTAACTGTGGATGACAATGATTTTAAGGGACGGGAGTAGGAACATCGAAATATAAGGGAAGGTATAAAACCTAACAACAACCCCGAAACTACAAACCGTGCATATCAATACGTATTGCAACGTAAAGGCACGGGAGAATTAAAAACATTATAATTCCAAGGAAAGGATAAAAGAGAATAGATTCTTCTGGTGATAGATGAAAAAGAAGAATGAAAGATATGAAAGTTAGAAATATAACAAGGGTTAGAATGGGATGGAGCATATTAGCGAATGTCTTAAAGTAGGAACTAAAGAGAAAGAATAGAAGATGTGGGAAGAAAGAAAGGGAAGGAGGTAAATTTATAGTGAAATATTCGACAAAGAAATCAAAACAGATTGCCGCGTTAAATCAAAGAAGATCCTGATCGCCGCAAAACTAAATCTTATTACATAAGATTTTCTTTAAAACCCTTAAATCCCGGAAATCGATCATAATCACGTCATCGGTTACAACAATTCTATATTTACTCATTTCACTCTTTTGTGATAGCTTCGCTCGTGCGTCTCACATAACCAAATCGTTTTATCTAAATCTTTCAATAATGATAAAATTTCATTATTACCTCATATTCGTCATGAAAACATTCCTATTGTTATTTATGACAACCTCTACCAAATTTCGAGGACGAAATTTCTTTAACGGATGGGTACTGTAACGACCCGAAAATTTTCGACCAAATTTAAACTCTAATCTCTATATGGTTCCGACACGATAAGCAAAAACCCTAAAGTTGACCCGCACTTTTTCGATCGTTCTATACTTATAAGATTAATATTTACATAAATTAAACCTTACCAACATGATAAGCAATCCAAATTGTTGAGACTTATGTTTTCGAAAAGAGTTTTACACAACGTTTGACCGTCTAGTTTGACCGATGATATCACGAACTATATAACATATGATAATTATACGTTTGTGTATATATATGTATATATACATATTTAACATGGTTTATGGATGTTTTAATATCTCATTTTGTATTAATAACAATAAGTTATAAGTATATTTTGAAACTACTAACTTAAGTTTTCAAAACAATAACCATACATAACGTTATTTGATATAAATACTTATGACTTATAATGTTTATACATATAACGTATAAGTAATGTATTTAATCACTTTTAAGGACTTAAATACATAAAACAATATAAGTATATTCACAAAAGATAGCTATATTTGAATCCTCATTCCGTTTTCTCAAAGATTTCTACACGTATATTTAGGGTATATGTACCCGTATCATACGCAGCTTCTAGATGTATTTACTATTGGTATATACCAATAAAAATCTGCTCCTTAGCAGCCTTAAATGATTAAGAAACATGTGGAACCAACCATTTGTCAAGTAGCATGAATTATTTAGCAAGAAAACAAAGTTAGGTATCATTTTTTTTCTTTATATACTAAAAACGTTTTTATGCATGCACACCATTTCTTCACCCCATTTTCTCATACTTACACTCCCATTTCTCTCTCAAAATACTCTTAACTTCATACTTGATCATCTACAAGCATTTTCCCCATCATTTAGCTTCAAAAACCTTACTTAATCACCATAAGAAAACCATACAAAAACACTTCAAGAAATCCTTCCAAGAACACAAACTTACTTCCAATCTTTCATCCACTTCCATCACCCTTTTGGTTCTAGGTTCTTACTCCTCTTTTACAGCAACCTTGTCCAAGGAACTTGAGGTAGTAACTATGTTCATAACCTTATTCGATTCATATATATATAGCTATCTTATTTTGTGGTATAAAATTTTAACAACAAGAACATAGTTTGAAAGTTTTCAAACTTGTTTGCAAACTAAATAGATCCTTCTAACTTAACTTTTAAAATACTTCAAGACCTGTAATATAACTTAATTATATGCTAATTTAACAAGGTAAAACTTGGTTTTTTAAAGAATACCTTAAAAACTGTTTTTACGACGTCGGAGTGCAACCGGGGACTGTTTTGGGTTGGATAATTAAAAACCATCTTAAACTTTGAATTGGAGGTTTATTTTCTGGAAAAATGATTTTTACTATAAATATGTTAACACATAAAAATTTCATGATTTAATTCAAAGTATAGGTATTTTTAGAAAAATGGTCATTAAATGATATTTTTGTAACAAAAATGTTTAACTTCATAAGTTTCACTAAAGTTTCACCTATGCCGTGTGATTTTGAATACATACTAAGGTATTTACAGTTCATAGTCTTAAAGAGGGACTCGATCCAAGGAGATGGCAAGTTGAATCAACAAAAACGGAGTTGTAACGAAGAAACTATGACCGAAACAAAATCGGATATCCAAGACTAGTTTAGCCACGAAAATAATTGGGAGAAATTAAATAAATCACATCTTTCTAAGATAACATGATATTTTATATATATGTACTCATAATTCAATTTTATATGGTTCAGGATCACCCGTAAACAATACGAGAAGATTAATCATAAGATCCCATTATTGTACGCAACACGTCATTTGACAACACCGGTACTTTATGTACGCAACACGTCATTTGACAACACCGGTACCGTGGGTCAAGATTAATCTCGACCAATACATATACGATGGGGGTTTTATTCATTTCATTGGGGGTTTATTAAACACCTAAAAATGAACCATTAAAATTGAATTACTAACATCGGACTGCTAACTACGGACTAAGGAATTATTAAAAGTATTAAAAGTATTAAAAGTATAACAAGTATATATATGTGACGATTGTTTAAAAATGAAAATATATTGATATATTATATATGGATAGGTTCGTGATATCAACCGGAAGACCAAGTCAAAATATTTATATCTTCAAGACAACAGTGAGTATATAGTCCCACTTTTAAACTCTAAATATTTCGGGATGAGAATACATGTATTTTATGTTTTACGATATGGACACAAGTAACTGAAAAATATATTCTACGTTGAGTTGTACCACTGGCATACTTCCCTGTAGCTTGGTAACTAATATTTACAGCGGTATTGTAAACGCGAATCCTGTTGATAGATCTATCGGGCCTGACAACCCCAACCGGACTGGACGACCAGTATTCAACGGTTGCACAGTACTTCGTTTTGTGACTACACTTGGTACGGTGTAGTAAGATTTCATATTAAAGGGAATATGCGACGTGATTGAATGTTAAGTATGGTTACCAAGTGCTCAACCACTTAGAATATTTTTATGAAAATGTTTATATATGAAATCTTGTGGTCTATATATATATATATATATCGCTGCCGGCATTAAACCTATATCTCACCAACTTTATGTTGACATTTTAAAGCATGTTATTCTCAGGTATGAATTAAGTCTTCCGCTGTGCATTAGCTCGTACTAAGGATACTACTTGAGGCTATTAAGGACTTATATCATAAGGCATTGCATTCGAGTCATTGAAGTTCATAGAGACTATTATTAAGTAAATGGCGGTTTAGATCATTTGAATATTATGAAATGTCAGGCGATTATGTCAATTCTGTATGTAACTATAGATTGCCTTTTAAGAATAAATGCAACGTTTGTAAGATGTATCATATAGAGGGCAAGTACCTCGCAATGTTATCAACTATTGTAATTCGTTTGTAATCAATATGGACAACGTCCGGATGATTAGTTTCGGATCCTTTCACAAACCTTCTCTTTTTTTTTTAGCTTTACCACCATACTATTCTTTATCATCAAACTTTTGACTGTTAAGGTCGTTTACAGTTTTTGCTGCTTCATCAGCATTGTTTCAATTTCAGAGAACTAGTTCATAGTTTGGGATGTTTTTCAGAAACTTCACATTCGGAGTATGCAAGTCTAGAAGATAGACATTATATGTATATATAACTGTTGTCGTAGAAAATGCTGCGAGATTCAAAATACTGATTGCTAATTCCCTATGGTTGGTATGGAAATTATTGTTACAAGATGTGGATGAGTACATGATAGGTTTTCAATGAGTATAATTATTTTTCGAAAGGTCAAGGATTAATAAAGTTGTTGGTAAATTTACTGCTAATGTGGTGGAACATGAAAGGTTCCCTGGTAATAAGAACGTATATGTCAAAGTTACAATAAGGCTAATCTGAAAAGTCGAAGTTGACTGGTTGGAAGTGTGATAAAACTGGATACTTTGAAAAGGATTGCAAGAATATTTTCAGTAATAACAATGCTAAAGGATCTTTCACAGTTTTGAAGTCAAAGTATAGCTTTGAAAGATGTAGAGATCTAAGAATGATGTCACTTGTTAAATCTTGACTTGGATTCCGTTCTGTTAGGATATATAATTGAATTTGTATGAAAACGATTGTATATCACTGTGAGTATAGTTAATAATTTTTGAATCAAAGTTGAAGAATGTACAGTGTAACATATTAATTGTGAACTTATATACTTCCCGAGTATTACCTACCCGTTAAAGATTTCACAAGTAATATTGTGTACAAAAGAATTTTCATTACAATCTTTATGAAAATATATGTATGTATATTTTCTTCAGATGTAATACATATTTAATGAGTTAATATCATATTAAGCTCATTTGATTTTTGGCTTGAATTAGAAATGAAAAATCTCTAAAACCTTAGAGATCATATAATCTGCGCGGAATATTTCACTAATGAAATCAATACTTCATTATTTATTCTTATTAATATTCCTTGGTGAAGGATGTTGTTGCTCGTGGAATTTTTTGTGAACCTTACAAGGCACAGATGATGTTTTCTGGAAAGTTTCAGGTACATCGAAAATGAAAGTGTAAAATCAATCATGTATTTGAATAATACACTTGATTTATTATTAAATGGAATTCATTGAGTTGAAACAGAGATTGTAGTTAACGATTGTTAAGTCATTAACGAAGGATGTATAGCATATTAGTAACATGAACTAACCGAGTAGTACCTACCAGTTATGATTCACATGTAATAGCTTAGTACGAAAAGATTTATTTTGTTTTCAAATTTCACATATATATATATATATATATATATATATATATATATATATATATATATATATATATATATATATATATATATATATATATATATCTATATATATATATATATATATATATATATATATATATATATATATATATATATATATATATATATATATATATATATATATATATATATATATATAATATACATATAATTTCTTCAGGGAAAATGAGTTAATACTTCATAACTCGTTGATACAATATACGCGTTGTTGATTTGTGATGATGTTGGTGATTATGAAATTGGCGGAACTTGTAGTCCTACAGGTTTTTCCGGTGTTGGTGATACTGACGATACTATTGATGCTGCTGGTAAAATAAGTCTAGCTTGTAAATCGTGCACCATTCCGGTCAGGGTTTCTACTCTTCCTTCTATCATTTCGGTCCACTCATCTAATTTACAGTTATGGCTGGAATAGATTATCTCTAAGACTTTAGAGATTATATAATCGCCGCAGAATATTTCTCCAATGAAATTATGAATCAATACTTCATCAGTTATTGTTGTTGGTACTCCTTGGTATCTATGGTGCGTATGACATTGATGTTCGAGGTACATGTTGTGATGTTGAGGCTTGCGGTGCAGATGTTGTTGGTGGTGGTAATGGTACTGTTGGTGTTGTTGTCGGTGGTACTGTTGATGCCGGTGATGCTGCTGGTGCTTGTAACCTTTGCACCATATTCTCCAAAGCCACTACCCGAGCGAGAAGCTATTGAATTCTTCTACTACACCGGGATGATTGGCGGTTCGGACGACCGGATGAATAAGATCCAGAATTTGAGATAGTATATTATCGTGACGAGATACTCTGGAAATGAGAGAGAAAATGGTGTCTCGAACAGGTTCACCGGTAAGTGCTTCAGGTTCTTCGCCAAGAGGGCAATGTGGTGGATGGAAGGGATCGCCTTCTTCTTGTTTCCAATAATTAAGTAGGCTACGAACCCATCCTCAATTCATCCAGAATAGGTGATGGCTGATTGGTTGATCCATTCCGGTTACACTGTCGTCGGAATTCAGGTGAATATCCATATCGGAATAGCTGTCGGAGTTTAAGGAATTTGAACTAGACACGGGATCCATATTGTATAATTAGAGAGATGATTTTTGATATGAAATAGATTATAGAATTTAGATTGGTACTCTTCAATACATAATTTACATATGTATATATAATACCAAAATTCCATAAATCACGGAGGAATTTTCGGAAAATATCAGGAAAAGTTTACAATAACAGATACGCTAAGATATGAATTTTGTCTATACAATATCTATGCAATCAATGCAATAAGACGCGTTTAGACTTAAGATGATAGACAGGTAATTTCTGACAAGAAATGATAAGCAAAACTTTTGACATGCAGACACAGTCGAAGTCCAGACTTACTAATGTATCCTAACAACTATCAGTTAGACACACTCATGCAAGACCTGGTTCACTAGGACCAACGCTCTGATACCAACTGTGACGATCGCTCCAAATCCATATGGACGAACACGTCATTCATCGATTTCATTGCGAGGTATTTGACCTCTATATGATACGTTTTGTAAACATTGCATTCTTTTGAAAAGGCACAACATAAATGAATATTTAAATCAAAGGTTTTCGACATCTGCTAATTTCTACATATAGACAATCACCGTAAATAATAGTTTACAATAGTAATTCCGTTGACAATGCAGTCAAAATAAGATACATGGTGATGATTTGGTGAATGCAACATTTCCTTGATAAATATGCCATGTAAGACTCCATGCACATAGCTTGTCTAACATATAAGCAAACAGCGGAAGACTTCTAGGGAACCTGAGAATAAACATGCTAACAAGTGTCAACACAGAGGTTGGTGAGTTCATAGTTTTAATGTTTTGCATAATCTGTACATAAAGGTGGATCACAAGATTTTAGTTGTTTCATCCAGAAACGTTTATCAAAATATTCTACAAGATTGAGCACCCTGGTAACCAAGCCTTAACGTCTATAATAAGTACCCCTCGTTTAACATGCAACCAACATGTACAATACACGCAATCCAACGTGTACTAACTTCAAATAGCATACGTCTGTTTTATAGTTCAGGCTAGAGTTTCTTTCTATACCTGGAACAGACGGGGATGTCAAGCCCTATGGATCCATATACCTCTATTCGCGCCCATCGGTTCTTATAACCGACAGTTACTAGTTACCAAAGCTAAGGGATTTTCGGTTCAAACTCGGTGTAGAATTTAGTATGTACTTGTATCCATTGCGTTTAAAATAAATTGCATGTATTCTCAGCCCAAAAATGTATTACAAAAGCAATTAAAAAGGGATCAATGAAACTCACCTTAGCAGCACATAAGGTCATTCACCGAAATGGGACCGAAACTAGAAATACCAAATAACCGTAGATCTCAACCTAGAGAACATATGTTGGTCAATAATTGTCTATCAAGCTAGGTCAGGTCATAGTGTATCACAATCCTAATGCTCGAGTTCGACATACAAAAGTTATCCAAAATCGTTTCAAAAAGTCAATTTTGACAATAGTTCAACAAAACGAGACGTACCTTATATAAGGATTCATTTACTCGGTTGGTAATATTCAAAAATCCAATTTCTCAATCTTACAAACAATTTGTTTAAATATTAATTGCAGATTCAAAAGCAATTCCAATTAACGTCAATTATAATTCAGTTGATCATATCTTTTAATCCGTTCATCGAAACTATTCGATATCTAAATGAAAAGTTATTGATTTTTCGCCAGCTTTCCAAAAACATGTATATCATATACCTTTTACCAGTCATATATGTATTTAATTTGTGATCTATTATAAACTGTTTAACGACAAAATTTAGCATACACGTATGTATAAATATATATACTCGAGCACTAGACATGGATACACAATTAATATATAAAAGATAAAATATGAGTGCTTACGTATCAATATTGAGATTCAATATTGTAGGAAAGTACGCAGACGTAACGCAGATGATAAACACTAGGTTTGATTCATAAATATACCCCCGAACATTACCCATAATTTCCTTTGCTCTATCCCGCTTGAAAACCCATTTTGAAAGTGACACGCTCAAGACCTCGTCGTAGTATTTTATGTATAATATAAATACTACTAATAATAATAAGATTAATAATAATATTAATCTTAATAATAATAATAATAATAATAATAATAATAATAATAATAATAATAATAATAATAATAATTACAGAGGGAGTAATATGTATAAGAAAAACTCGAGCAGAAACTGGCATTTTATAGGCAACTTTTTGGAATCTGATGCCCATGCGATCGCATGGGTTTTATGCCTATTTCTCATGCGATCGCATGACCCCAAAATCCAGCTCACAATTTTTTGTTGTTTTGTTTGTCGACATAATTAAATATAATGTATATAATATATATAATTTAAATAATTAATTATATATTATATTAAATTCATGTGCATAGTTGACTTGTAATTTTCGTTCCGATGACTCGTACGTTGTCACTCGACTTATGTCCCGGTTCCGGTTTCTCGAATGCATTTTCGTACGCTTTGAAAACTCGCAATTTACGTTTTGTGACTCGTACCTTTCTCAAAATATAGTCTTAAATTATCAATAAACTATATCATTCAAAGTGTATCTTAAACTTTCGAGTGTTTTGGTTATTTACTTCTATAAATCATTGTCTCGCTATTTGTTGATATATATATAATAACAAATCGTTTTATGACCAAGTTAATATATATTTTCAACATTCATAAACAAGTTTTAAATATACGTCGCAAGTTATTCATACAATTAATATTTCAACTTATCATATATATTCAAATAAATATTTAAACCAATAAGTTTAATGTACGGTATCAAACAATTAATACATTGTTACGTTTTCAAGTTATAGTATATATATATGTATCTATATACATATAATTGTTCACGAATCGTCGAGAACAACCGAAAGGTATTTGAATATATGAAAGTAGTTCAAAAATTTTGAGATTCAGTTTTACAGACTTTGCTTATCGCGTCGGAAATATTAATCATACAAAGATTAAGTTTAAATTTGGTCAGAAATTTCCGGGGTCATCACATGCGATAGCCGTGTTTCGCTCACATGTTATTGAGGGTGTGACAATAGTTGTTTTAGACGCTAGCGGATTTAGCTGTTTGCTTACAATTTTACGGTAGTTGTGTATTAGCCGTGTTTGCGCACTACAAGGGATGTTAAGTGGTAAGTGTTATCCGTAACGATTCGCTTTTATTTAGTCTTCATCATTGTAGTTGTTGACCTTATTTTGGGACGTGGTTACTATTAGCATTGTACTTGGTGAGGGTACACTAAAGGGTTGATATCTCGGTACGAGATTGGTTGAGTTCTTCGGATGTGAGGGATTGAGCAAGTTTTAGTGCTCGAATTCGTGGTAAAGGTGATTCTTTGTGAAGAATTTCCTAGAGAAGTTTGGAAGAACACGTGATGATTCCACGTATGCTAAATGATCGTAGTAGACTTCGGATGTTGTGTGCATTGCATGTCTCAGAATGCTTGCAAGTGTGCTTTTGGTAAATGGAATAATCTTCGAGATAATGATAAATGTGGTGGAAGTCTGATTGGAACGTATGTTTGAGAACCATAGAGTCTGGATCCTGTCGGTTAGGTGACGACGATCACGGGGACGTGATCGAATTTAAGTGGGGGATAGTTGTAACACCCTGAATTTTTAATACATCAGAAAGTGTCACCAGAAATGGTTCTCAGAAGTGTCACAAAAAGTGAACCTAACACTTATGCATTTTCAGATTTTACATCAAAATCAGAATCAGGTAACTCCAGTCCATGAACTGAAGAATGAAAATTTAGTTGTCTGTAGAGCCGCGCCGCGGGTTTTGGGGGCGCGCTGTGGCTAGCTCTTGATCAGATGCTTAGATTTTGGGAAAACGGCTTACTTCAATTTTTCCTACGAGCAGCGCCGCGGGCCATTAGGGCGCGTGATGTCAAAGCAGAGGGGTATAAAATACTATTAAATTTTAGCAGAAAATACTATTAAATACGATACAATTTTACACAAGATATTTATTTATTTATAGAATGGGTATACTTAAACCTTGCTACAACACTTATAGGCAGTGTACCTAATCGTACAGTAGTGTAGTTTTTAGTAAGTCCGGTTCGTTCCACAGGGAGATCTTTAAGCAAAGCTCAACGCTATATTAGTTTACTTTTATAAAAATACAAATATATATATAAGTAATATTATTATTATAAAGAGGGGTTTTTACCGTTTAATGACCGGTTTGTCGATTTTAAAACTTTAGTCGCAGTTAAAACCTAATGTAAAATATAAAATAAATACAAGACTTTAAATTAAAGCGTAAAGTAAATAACGATAATGAAATTGCGAATAATAAAAATGCGATAAAAATTAAATTGCGATAATTAAAAAGTACGATAATTAAAAGTGCGATAAAATGAAATAACAATAAATAAAAGTGCGATAATTAGAAGTGCAATTAAATATACAATAAAGGAAATAAAATATGATATAAAAGAATTATGCTTATTTAAACTTCCGTAATCATGATGTTTGACGTGTTGATTTTAGTTTTATGCCCATGGGTTAATTGTCCTTTGTCCTGGATTATTCAATATGTCCGTCTGGTTTTTGTCCATAACAGTCCATCAGTCATAAATATAAATTGCAAGTGTCCTTGTCAAATTATTATTATACCCGAAGATAAATATTCCAACTAATTGGGGATTCGAATTGTAACAAGGTTTTAATACTTTGTTTAATGAATACACCAGGTTATCGACTGCGTGTAAACCAAGGTTTTACTACTTTGTTAACAATTACACCAATTACCCTTGAATGTAATTTCACCCCTGTTTTAATTATTCTAGTGGCTATTAATCCATTCCCGTGTCCGGTTAAATGAACGATTATTCGTACATATAAATACCCCGCCCATCGTGTCCGATCGAGTGTATATGGTAATTTATAGGGACGCCCAATTGTAAATCTTTATATTAACATTAACAAACTTTCATTTAGTTAAACAAATATAAAGCCCATTAATAGCCCATAGTCTAGTTTCCACAAGTGTCGTTCTTTTGTCCAAACCCCAATTATGGTACAAAGCCCAATTACCCAATTTTAGTAATTAGCCCAACATCATGATTACTTCGTTTTAAATAAGCATAATAATAACTTAGCTACGAGACATTAATGTAAAAAGGTTGAACATAACTTACAATGATTAAAAATAGCGTAGCGTTACACGGACAGAATTTCGACTTACACCCTTACAACATTTGCTAACATATCCTTATTATTAGAATTATAATTAAAATTAAAATATAAATTATAAATATAAATATATATTACTCGTATATATTGAGAGAGAGATGAAAATATTGATGTAAAATTCGATCAGAATTCGGTTGGCTTTATAGCCAGAAATGAATTTTGGGGCTCCGCGACTCGCGGCAAAAAGCCCTTCAAACTCCGCGAGTCGCGGAGAGGTATTTTCAATTCACACCCTTGGAGTTTCTGGCTGCCGACAGTTTTTAATATATATATATAATATATATATAATTAATATAATTAATTATATATTATATTATATTTATATACATAGTTAACTTGTAATTTTTAGTCCGTTGCGTCGAGCGTTAAGAGTTGACTCTAGTCCCGGTTCCGGATTTTCGAACGTCCTCGCGTACAATTTAATATCTTGTACTTTGCGTTTTGAATCTTGTACTCTTGTGATTTCGAGACGTTTCTTATCAATAATTGGAACCTTTTTGATTGTCTTTTGTTCTTTTGAGCTTTTTGGTCGTTTGCGTCTTCAAATCGTCGAATCTGTCTTTTGTCTTCACCTTTTATTATTTAAACGAATATCACTTGTAAATAGAACAATTGCAACTAAAAGCTTGTCTTTCTTGAGGAATAATGCTATGAAATATATGTTCGTTTTTAGCATTATCAAATATTCCCACACTTGAGCGTTGCTTGTCCTCAAGCAATATCGTCTTGAAATACTAGAATCACTTCTTTATTCTTCACACTTTGTACATCAGTGATTTCTATACGGCGGTATAAACAATGGTAGTAACGATATGGTTTACAGTCCCACATGACTATAAAAATTTAGATCCATTAAGGAAATTGGATCTTTATGAAAACATTTGATCTTTTGAAAATTAAATCTAGTTTTTACCCTAGATAAGTTTTCCGGAATAACCCTTTACCGGTGTTTGCAAAATATTTTTGTGGGTTTGGTGGGTTTCAGATTTGAAAATTTTAGCTCAAAACTTGCGGTTTTGTGTCACCCACTTGCTAACCTTGTATTTGGAAAGCAACACGTCCAGTTTACTTGTTCCGTATATTACCTTTCGGCAAACTACCGTCCGGTTGTAAAGGAAAGCGTTGAACAAGCAACTGTTTAAGGCAATGTCCCGTGACATGCTTTTGATTATGGTCTATAACGTGTCGGACGCAATTACTATCCTTGGTAGGAGCAATAGTAAAGCTCACCCTTATAATTTTTCGGTCTGGCACAAGGTCCTGTCTTTGACCATGCTATGCAACCACCGTTCTTACGGTTGACACCCGATTTAGTTCAGGTGACCTAATGAATTCCAGGTGAATTCCTAGGATTTTACGTTCAATGGTAATGAACGCATTGAAAATAGGGTTTTCAGAAAACAAATCGGTTTGTATTTTTGATCAAAATATTTTTTCGTTTAAGCTCGAGTTTAGATATCATTGAATTCCATGAGTTTGAATTCTCAATCTTTAAGGTCAATCTCTAGGATTGAGTAATATCAGTCTTAAAAGCTGATTTTTAATCTTTAAGGAGATTATCCTTTCTGGGGATCTGATTCATTAGTCTTATCCAGCTAATTTGCACGGTGCCTCCCCATTGTACGAGATAAATCCTTCTCATGGTTAGGATAAATCTGACCACTTGGCGACCCTGTTTAATGCTGAGGTCCGTGGATTTCCTGCTGATTTTAGTAATGACTTTTCTAGATTTTTCGTCAACCTACAGCTGGTCTGAACGACAACTTCATGACCTAAATCAAGAAGCGCGTGTCTTTTTCGGAAGACTTTACTTCCTTTTAATGATGGAATTGATTCATCGTGTAGATCCATCTCTTCTTTTCTTTCATTGGGTAAAACAGTTTAGTTTAGTCCAAAGCAAAAGTATTTTCAGTTATTTGTTACAAATATATGTGACATATGTTTAAAATAACTTGGTAAATTTTCCCACACTTGGCTTTTTATTTTTCTTTTTATCGTCCTCTATTCCATTTTAAATGAATTTTGACATTTTAGTTTGTTTCTCAATTTATGTCCTTTTTGAGGTAACAATAATTTCGGTGTTAAAACCTAGTTTTATCGTTCATAAATATGTATAAACATGTTTTTGAATTCATTTAATTGAAAATTTTGAAAAATTTTACTAGAATTGGGTAGTCAGTATATAAGACCAGGGCTGTTCTTTATTATCAGAGAGCACTAGATTCTAATACAACTACTGCTTTACTAGTATTTTTAATGGTAACCAAGTGTATAAAGTAAAAGTTTTAAAATCCGAAAGAATTTAACCCCTTCCCACACTTAAGATCTTGCAATGCCCTCATTTGCAAGAAATCAGTAACAATTTAAATTATTGAGGGTGATTTGTGTGAAAATGATTAAATTTTTACCAAAGTTTCCAAATATATTGGCGTTTGTTTGCTGAATTAAAAATGGTGCACGTCATTTGTTCATTCCGTCTTGTTGTTATTTCACATATATTTTGCATCATTGTCGTCAAAATTACTTGCTTTTGCTGAACTTAATGCCAGTCTTTGAAAATGCGTTGTTTTACCCTGTTGTGTACATAAGATAAACTGCAAACATATATACATATTTTTGAAGTTTGGTTTATTACCCCACATTCAAAAATTATTAAAATCTAAGAATAAAAGTTAGATAATTATAAAAATGATTACAATATTAACAAAAAATATTAAACATATCAATAATTACAAATTACAAAATAATAAAAAAAAATAAGTAAACTAAGGATGATATTGGTACCAATAGGGGTTCCACGCATAACCATAAGTGCTATAGAATGCTTCGGCAGGGTCATACGTAGGATATGGTGGCTGCATCTCTATCGACCAAGGAGGGAAGACGGGTTTCGGTGTAGGAATATAGTTTCTACCTATGTGTTGGCAATGCGCTATGATCTGGTTCTGATGAACTTGCCAATCTTCAAATGCTCTCTGTCTAGCATTTTCGTATTCCTGAGAAGCTATAAACCTATGAATTTCTTGCCCCCCTCCTACATTACCTTGTTCCTGGTTTCTCTCTACCTGTGGATGTCTACCATTGTATCGTACTGCGGCGTTATTTCGCCGCTTCAACACTTTCGCACCATGGTATACATTTAAACCTATAGTGTCGCGGGGTTCCGGCTCTTCTACTAATAATCCCCCCCGACTTATATCCACACCGAGATATTCACCAATCAAAGTAATAAAAATACCACCTCCTATTATGCTATGTGGACGCATCCCTCGAACCATAGCTGATAAATAATAACCCACACAATATGGTATACTTACAGCGCTGTGTGGGTCTCGAATACACATATGGTAAAACAAATCTTGTTCATTTACCTTTTCTTTGTTTTTACCCCTTTGTGTAATCGAATTAGCTAAAAATCTATGTATTACTCTTAATTCGGCTCTATCTATATCCAAATAAGAGTAGTTTCCCCCTTTAAAACGGTGATGGCTTGTCATTTGACTCCACACACCGTGTGTATCAAAATTTTCATCTATTTTCCTACCGTTTAGTATCAATCCTCTACAATCGGCAGACGCTAACTCCTCAGGCGTATATATACGTAAAGCCTGAGCCATGTCCAGTAAAGACATGTGGCGCATCGAACCGCCTAACAAAAATCTAATAAAAGAACGATCGGTTAAACTAGCTACCCGATCATTCAACTCTATACTACATAACAACTCTTCACACCATACTTTATATACAGGTCTGCGTATGGTGAATAAACATATCCAGTCATTAAAAGAAGAATTACCATACCTCTGTACCAGTAATTCCCTAATTGGCCCGGCCAATTCTACAGCTTCCAAGGGTCCCCATTCTATGACCCTCGGTACCTCAACAACCTTGGAATGAAGAGTATGCAATCCCCGTTGATATTTTGGATAATCTATCCAAAGTCTGTCAAATCGCAGGTTCGGGTGCAACTGTTCCAAGTGCATATCTGAAAAGGTCATGACTGGATGAGGTACATCCTGCTTGTAGTAGTTATCTACCTCCTGTTGTTCCAAGTTCTCAGCAGGAGCATGGCGGGCTTGGGATGAAGATTCACCCCTTTCATTCTGCAAAACACATCAAACACAAATTTTGTGCATCCAAATATGCATTAGTGTCAGCAAAATCATCAATCAAAATAATTACAATGACATTATCAATTTATATCAAACTTAAGCTTATTTTCACATTTTTATCAAATCTACACTTTTTCAAATAAGCATATACGAAAATTTTCGCCAAGTTCATAAGCATTCAACTCAAATAACATGTCAAAATAATCATTACTAGCAAATAAACAAGTCTCAAATGGCATTATCTTTCAAAAATCAAGTTCATGAATTTTGGACTTTGAAAAAGTCCACTTTAATTCTCAAAATCATGTTTAGGCTCAAAGTTTGGATCTTTTAACTACCTAGACATGTTACACTACTCAATTTAGCAATAATTCATGACAAAAATCGGCCATAACCTGTTTATATCAAAAAGCCCCAAATTGCTCAAGAACACAAACCCTAGATTCTAAAGATTTTGAAGTTTTTGGCTTCAAATCATGTTAACAAGCATCAATCTAGGTTATACATGCATAATATACTAACAATTTAACACTAATTACACTAAAAATTAACAAAATTCAAATTATGAAAATATGCTCAAGAACACACTAAAATTCGGATTTAAAGGTGATTTGGGGTGTAATTGTACCTGTTTTCTTGAGTAGTTCCTAGATATCATCCTTCTCAACATGATTTTAGCAAAAAATTTGGTGATTAACGGTTAAAAATTGAGATTTTTGGGGGTGATTTTCGTGGGTTTTCGGGTTCTGTTCGAGCTGTATTTGGGTGTTTATGTGTGTGTGAGAGTGATCAGTTCGAGCAGCTAGTTTTATTTTTTTTTTTCTGTAATTTGGTCCCTCCGCGAGTCGCGGAGGTTTGCACTGCAAACTCCGCGAGTCGCGGAGTTTATTATTTTTTTTTTTTTTTTTTATAATCCTTAACTTATAACACAATTAAGAAATTAATTTTAAAATTTTGTTTCCCTTGTTATTTAGGACGAGGTCGTTTCGGATCGATGTCCTAGTCCGTCCCTCGACAAAATTTTAAAATTTGTCTTTTTGTAGCGATTGTTTTAAAAGCTAAGATTTTTGGGTTTTTTAATGTTTTTGGCATACTTTAAATCAACAAGATTAAAAATATTGATAATAAAAGTTCTCGTCCCTTCCTCGGGTAAAGCAATTTCGGTTCAAAGACCTAGTCTTCAACTTACGACGAATTTTAAAAATCATATTTTTAACTTAATGAGATAAAGTAAATTTTTGTTTTTAAATTCACACAACATAAATATAAAATTCATAATTAAAATTAAAAATTCACATCAAACTCAAAATTTAAAATGCATAAAATTAAAATTCATATTTTAAAAATTAAAAATTCACACCAAACTTATATTAATTTTTCAAATATTTACAATTTTAAATATATTGTTTTTACAAAGTTTACAATATTAATTTAAGATTTAAATATTAATTTTAAAAACATGGTAAAAATAAAATTAAAAATCTTTTTGTCTTTTTATCCCACTTTAATCAATCAAATATTATCAAAAATATGCGCCCCTCTTTTCGGTAAAGTAATTTCGGTTCCAAGACCTAATTTAACTCATGACGAATTTTTGAAATATTTTGGGTTGATTGATTAAAGATATTTATACCTTAAGAATAAACGTTAAATTTCGCAGTGATGTAATAAATTTTTGAATGATATCAATAATTTCGGTCGCCAAACCTAATTTTATTTAATACCAATTTAATACTTTTTAGCGAACAAATTAGCGTTTATTATCAAAAGGTTAAAAATAAAAATAAAAATAAAAAAACTGTACAGACATACCTGTGAAATAGATTTCTTAGTTATATGATCTATTATATTCATAAGATAGTCGGTTTAATTGGTCTTCCATGGCTGCATAGGCGTAACCTCTAGCATTCATTGTCTTTTCTTCTAAACATATGAACGGTCCGTCTCTGCATAAAGTAACAAATTCGGTATTTGAATAGGTTTGATTATTTGAACATTTACCTCCATGTGACCATTTTCCGCATTTGTGACATTTTTCTAGGTGTCGTGCTCTTCTTTTCGCTGCGGATTTTGATTTTCCTTTACCAAATTGTAACTTATTATCTTCGCATCTGGATCCTTTTCTAACTCCGTCCATTCTTTCTCTGATTACTGATACTATTTCGCTCGGGAGTATGTCATTATTACGTTTAGTGATCAAAGCGTGTAGCATTAGACCATGGTTTAGTTCACAGGCAGTCTTCATTTTGTAAAAACCTAAAAAAAATAAAAATTCAGAATGGGGGGAGAAGACTAGTTCTTTAGGGTCTGCTAGGGAAAGACCATACGTGTTCCATTTTCGAGAACTATACGAAAACAGACAATCTAACTCTAACAGAAATTCATATTATCCTTTAAAGACTTGATTCTCCCCACACTTAGTTAGCTGTGGTGTCGAAATTGTGATTAACTTCGTTGTCGACTTCCATCGGACCATGTATGTAATGTTTAACTCTGTGACCATTAACTTTAAATTCAATCCCATTTGAATTTATTAATTCTATCGTTCCGTATGGGAAAACTCTTTTGACTATGAATGGTCCAGACCATCTTGATTTCAATTTTCCAGGAAATAGCTTGAATCGTGAATTGAAAAGAAGAACTCTGTCTCCTTCTTTGAATTCTTTTGAACTTCTGATTCTTTTATCATGCCATTTCTTCGTTCTTTCTTTGTAGATTAACGAATTTTCGTATGCTTCATGTCTTAATTCTTCTAATTCGTTTAGTTGACTTAATCGTAGATGTCCAGCTTCATGTAAATCAAGATTACATGTCTTCAAAGCCCAAAATGCTTTGTGTTCAATTTCTACTGGAAGATGACATGCTTTTCCATAAACAAGTCTAAAAGGTGTGGTTCCAATTGGAGTTTTGTAGGCTGTTCTAAAAGCCCAGAGTGCATCCTCCAATTTAATGGACCATTCCTTCGGATTTGATCCTACGGTTTTCTCTAGAATACGTTTTAAAGCTCGGTTTGTATTTTCAACTTGTCCACTTGTTTGTGGATGATATGCGGTGGAGATTTTATGAGTTACTCCATATCTTTTAAGAACTTTCTCAAGTTGATTATTACAGAAATGAGTACCCCGATCACTTATTAAAGCTCTCGGTGTTCCAAACCTTGCAAAAAGACGTTTCAAAAAGTTGACTACAACTCGTGCATCGTTAGTTGGGAGAGCTTGTGCTTCCGCCCATTTAGATACATAATCAATGGCTACGAGTATATATAGATTATTTTGAGATTTTGGAAATGGACCCATAAAGTCAATACCCCAAATGTCAAATACTTCACATACTTGGATGACATTTTGTGGCATTTCATCACGTTGACTTATTCTTCCGGCCCTTTGACATGCATCACAGGATTTGCAAAGAAGGTGTGCGTCTTTGTAAATTGTAGGCCAATAGAATCCAGCTTCATAAACTTTTCTTGCTGTTAGTTGAGGCCCATAATGCCCTCCTGTTGGTCCTGTGTGACAATGGTTTAAAATTTTACTAGCTTCATCTCCAAATACACATCGGCGTATTATTCCATCGGGACAACTTTTAAACAGATGTGGATCTTCCCAGAAATAGTGTTTTATATCACTGAAGAATTTCTTTCGTCTTTGGTATGATAATCCTTTTTCAAGGAATCCACAAACTAAGTAGTTTGCATAGTCTGCAAACCATGGGATTTCTTTATAATCTATCTTCAATAGATATTCATCAGGAAAGTTGTCTTGTATGGCTGATTCATTCAGAACTTCTAATTCGGGATTTTCAAGACGAGAAAGATGATCAGCGGCGAGATTTTCTGCTCCTTTTTTATCTCGGATTTCAATATCAAACTCTTGTAAGAGTAAGATCCAACGGATTAATCTTGGTTTAGCATCTTGTTTTGAAAATAGGTATCTAAGAGCAGAATGGTCGGTATAGACCACCGTTTTTGCTAGAACGAGATATGATCGAAATTTGTCAAAAGCAAAGACAATAGCAAGGAGTTCTTTTTCAGTAGTTGTATAGTTCGTTTGTGCTCCTTGTAACGTCTTACTAGCATAATATATAGGTTGAAATCGTTTTTCAATCCTTTGTCCTAAAACGGCTCCCATTGCAAAATCACTTGCATCGCACATTAGTTCAAATGGTAGATTCCAATTTGGTGTTATCATGATCGGTGCATTAGTGAGTTTTTCTTTAAGAATATTAAAAGATTTGATACATTCATCTGAAAAGATGAATGGCGCATCCTTTTCTAGGAGTTTATTCATAGGAGTGGCAATTTTAGAAAAATCTTTTATGAAACGTCGGTAAAAACCGGCATGCCCTAGAAAACTCCTAACTCCTCTAACATTGGTGGGATGTGGAAGTTTAGCAATTACATCTACTTTAGCTCTATCCACTTCAATTCCTTCTTTTGAAATTTTATGTCCAAGAACGATGCCTTCTTTAACCATGAAATGGCATTTCTCCCAATTAAGTACTAGATTTGATTTTTCGCATCTAATTAGCATTCGTTCCAGATTAACTAGACATGATTTAAATGTATCACCGAAGACTGAAAAGTCATCCATGAATACTTCCATGCATTCTTCTATCATGTCGTGAAAAATCGCCATCATACACCTTTGAAAGGTTGCAGGGGCGTTGCAAAGTCCAAATGGCATGCGTTTGTAAGCAAAAGTACCATAAGGGCACGTGAATGTGGTTTTCTCTTGATCCTCGGGTGCTATTGGAATTTGAAAATATCCGGAAAATCCATCTAGAAAACAATAGTAACTATTTCCGGCTAATCTTTCCAACATTTGATCTATGAAAGGTAAGGGAAAGTGATCTTTTCTGGTGGCGTCATTTAATTTTCTATAATCAATACATACACGCCATCCTGTTACAGTCCTAGTAGGAATAAGCTCATTTTTCTCATTTGTAATGACAGTCATGCCACCCTTCTTAGGCACGCATTGAACTGGGCTTACCCATGGACTATCAGAAATTGGATATATCAAACCTGCATCTAGCAGTTTAATAATCTCTTTCTTAACTACATCTTGCATATTAGGATTTAGTCTTCGTTGACGTTGCACATACGTTTTATGACCTTCTTCCATAAGAATTTTATGTGTGCAATACGAAGGACTTATTCCTTTAATATCATGAATCTTCCATGCAATGGCTGGTTTATGAGCTTTCAACACAGAAATGAGTTGTGATTTCTCATTTTCAGTAAGAGAAGACGATATTATTACAGGTAATTCAGATTCACCATGTAAATAAGCGTATTCCAAATGGTTTGGAAGTGGCTTTAACTCTAATTTCGGAGGTTCTTCTATTGATGATTTATATCGATATCTGTCTTCTTCTTTTAGCATTTGAATTTCTTCTGTTGTTGGTTCATATCCATTAGCTATAAGTGTAGCTAACATTTCAGATTCATCAATTGGTTCATTTCCTTCTCCTAAAGAACATTCTCCTGTTCCTTGTAATTCTGGAAATTCTTTTAATAATTCTGCATGTGCATCTATAGTTTGAATATAATAACATGTATCATCTGCAGATTGTGGTTGTTGCATTGCTCTATCAACTGAAAAGGTAACACTCTCATCCTCTATACTTAGGGTCAGTTTCTTACCGAACACGTCTATCATTGCTTTAGCCGTGTTTAAGAATGGTCTTCCTAATATGAGAGGAACTTGAGAATCTTCTTCCATGTCTAAAACAACAAAATCTACTGGAAATACTAAAGTACCAACTTTAACTAGCATGTTCTCCATTATCCCTCTAGGATATTTTATTGATCTATCGGCTAGTTGTATGCTTATTCTGGTTGGTTTTAATTCCCCAAGGTCTAGTTTAGCGTATAGTGAATACGGCATTAGATTTATACTAGCACCTAAATCAGCCAATGCTTCTATTGAACTAAGACTACCCAGAAAACATGGAATTGTGAAACTTCCTGGATCAGATAGTTTTTCTGGTATCTTATTCAACAGCACTGCTGAACAATTAGCATTCATAGTAACAGCCGAGAGTTCTTCCATTTTCCTTCTATTCGTGATTAGATCTTTCAAGAATTTAGCATACCTTGGCATTCCTGAAATCACATCAATGAAAGGAAGATTTACATTTATCTGTTTAAACATATCCAAGAATTTGGATTGCTCGGCTTCAAGTTTTTCCTTCTTCATTTTACTCGGGTAAGGAAGTGGTGGTTGATATGGTTTAACATAAGGTTTATCCTTAACTGTGTTATCTTCATTAACCTTTTCAACTACCGGTTCTTTTTCCTTATCTTGATCAGGTTGTGGTTCTTGTGGAGTAGGAATAGTTTCATCAGAAGTTATAGGTATTTCAGGTGGTTTAAGTGTTGTACCACTTCTTGTGGTAATAGCTTTAGCTGTTTCATTCCGGGGGTTAGTATTTGTATCGCTAGGTAAACTTCCCGGTTTTCTTTCACCTATTAACCTTGCTAGGTTACTTACTTCTTGTTCCAGATTTTGAATAGAAGCTTGTTGATTTCTAAATGCTTGAGCATTTTGTTCATTGGTTTGTTTTTGAGATGTGAAAAACTGCGTTTGAGTTTCAACTAGCTTCGTCATCATATCTTCTAAATTCGGCTTTTTATCATCGGTTTGTTGTGGTGGTTTGTTTTGAAAATTCGGTCTTTGCTGATTGTAAGTATTATTGGATACTTGTTGATTGCTAGGACCTTGTTGGTTGTTGTATGGAATATTTCGGTTATAATTCTGGTTTTGATTGTAAATCGGTCTTGGCGGTTGATAATTATTCTGATAATTATTTCCAGGCCTTTGGTTGATGTATGAAATATTCTCTCTTTGTTCCATTGTTAATTCAATATTGAGACAATCTTTTGTCAAATGTGGTCCTCCACACTGCTCACAACTAATTCGTATAGCATGAATATCTTTAGTCATCTTTTCCATTCGTCTCTCGAAAGCATCTATCTTTGCGGAAATGGAATCTAAGTCATGGCTAGAATCGGCTCTAGCTGCTTTAGATGATCTAATGATGTCTTTTTCTTGATGCCACTCATGTGAGTGGGAAGCAGTATTATCAATAATTTTGTAAGCATCAGTTTCGGTTTTCTTCATAATAGAGCCACCAGCTGCTATATCTATGTCTTTTCTTGTAGTGATGTCGCATCCTCGGTAGAATATTTGTACTATTTGACAAGTATCTAAACCATGTTGCGGACATCCTCTTAACAACTTTCCATATCTTGTCCACGCCTCATATAGAGTTTCATTTGGCTTTTGTGTGAACGTAACAATTTCTGCTTGAAGTCTTACGGCTTTAGATGCAGGAAAGAATTGTTTAAGAAATTTATCAATTAAAACATCCCATGTATTAATCGCCCCTTCAGGTAACGATTCCAACCAATCTTTGGCTTCTCCCTTTAAAGTCCAGGGAAATAACATGAGATATATCTGTTCATCCTCCACTTCTCGGATTTTAAATAGTGTGCAGATCCTATTAAAGGTACGTAGATGTTCATTTGGATCTTCCTTCGGCGCACCACTAAATTGGCATTGATTAGTCACCATGTGTAGAATTTGTCCTTTGATTTCATAATCTGGCGCATTAATGTCTGGATGAGTAATTGCGTGACCTTGGCCAGTGCGTTTAGCTCTCATTCGGTCTTCCATACTTAAAGGTTCCAGATTCTCCATAATTGAATTTGTTGAATCGGTATCACTAGATGATTCTGATTTAATAGTTCGTTCCTCAACAATCTCTGTTTGAATGATTGGTGGTTCCGGAGGAAAGTTTAATGGTTCAGGATCTATGAACCGTTCCTGAATATTTTCTGGATTCTCAATTGTGAGGTTGGGTTCAAAAAATGGATTATCGGAAATTTGGACTGAAGTACTTGGTCGACTGGATGACGATTCTAAAGAAAAATCAACGGCGGTTATATTTGTTAAACGATGTCTTGATCGAGTTACAGGTGGTGAACGTACAAAAGGTGATGAACGTCTTGCTCGGTGCATTCACAGAATATCCTATTAGTTTTTAAAAGGAAAGAAAAATTATAATAAGTTATCCAATCAATAGACTTTTCTGATTTTGCCCACGTTTCGAATAGCCAAAAGATGCAGCAGAGGGGCAGGATTCGTTTGGTCTCAATATAATTGAGGACTGTTTGGCTCCAATAACCCGGTCCACGTACAAATCCAACTATTACTACGAACCAGAAAATTTTGATGTCTATTAATTTAACCACTTAAAATAAATTTTCGTAATTTTTAGAAATTTAGATAAGAAGTAGAAAAAATTCTAAGTCCTAAAAACTAGAATAGCGAGAAATAAGAAAGACAAAGAGTTCGTCGCAAAATGTCGAAAAAGAAATGGTTGAAAAATAAAAGGTGACGGAAAAATAAAAGAAACTTATAAAAACTTAAAAATACTTAACTAATTTAACCTTATTACTATAACTAACTTAAAATTATAATCGCAAATTGAAATTACTAATTGGAATGATAATTGATACATAGTAAAAGGTCTAAAAATATTAAAGCTTACAAGAAAAACTAAATCCCAAATGGAAATAACTTAAAAAGAAACTAAAACTTAAAAAGGCGTCGCAAAATTCTAAAGCACCTAAATCGTAGTCTAAAGAAAAAGCACTTAAGGAATTTTACGGCAAAGCCTAAAAATCTAGGAGTAAAAATAACTATAGCAAAAACTAAGTTTAAAATTAAATATGAGCTAAAAAATACAAATATTACGCTACAACGATTAAAAAGGTACAAAATATAAAAATATACAAAAAGTTGTAAAAAGTACAATTTTTATAAAAATATTATTTTTATATTATTTATTTTATAAAATTACTAATTTTACAATTTTAATAAAACTAATTAAACAAAATACATATATAAAGTAAAAAAGTAAAAAAAAAAACTAAAATTAATAATAATAATAATAATAATTAAGTTAAATAATAATAATAATAATTAAAACCCCGTAATTAATGCAACTTTAGGGTTTTGTCCGTGTGTCAGAAACCCTCCGCGAGTCGCGGCAAATAAAGAGGAAAACCCCGCGAGTCGCGGGGTTCAGAAAAACAGTTGACAGGTTTTACTTTTTACGCGTTTTTCTTTATTTTTTTTTTTTTTTTTATTTTCTTTTTTCTGTTTTTAGTAGCAATATTGTTCCAATATGTAAAGTTTTTAAATGTAATTTCCTTATTTTTAGTTGTAATAGTTAAAAAAATAGATGCTTTCGAAAGACGAATGGAAAAGATGAATAAAGATATTCACGCAATACGAATCAGTTGTGAGCAATGCGGTGGACCACACTTATTGAAAGATTGTCACATTGAACCAACGATGGAACAACGAGAGAATGTTTCCTATATGAACCAAAGGCCTGGAAATAATTATCAAAATAATTATCAACCGCCAAGGCTAAACTTAAATCGAAATCAAAACATTCTTTACAATCCAAAAGGACCCGAAAATAACTGGTATAACCAACAAGGTCCGAATAACCAACCAACTCAAAACAACACTTTCAATCCACAAAGACATGGCTTGTATAAACCACCACAACAAACCGAAGAGAAAAAGTCAAATATGGAAGACGTGGTATTTAAGCTAGTTGAATCTCAAACACAATTTATTGAAACTCAAACCCAAACGAACGAGAGGTTTGATCAGTCATTAAGAACTCAACAAGCTTCCATTTTGAATCTAGAAAAACACGTAGGAACTCTTGCTAGCATGATGAGTGAGAGGGAACAAGGAAAGCTACCGAGTAATACTGAAGTAAATCCTCGAAATGAGAATGTTAATATGGTTTCAACGAATTCTGAAAAACCAGCATCAGAAGATGGGAAGGTTTTAGATGAGAGTAACAATGAAGAAGTTACACCACCACCACCCGAGTATGTAAAGCCAATGGTGGCACCATACAAACCACCCATCCCGTTTCCAAGAAAAGGAGTTGAGTATGAGCAAGTGATAAGAAATAAAGATTGTGATACTTCTGGAAAGAAGAAGAAGAAAAAGAATAAGAAAGTACAAGAAACAAAAGCCGTAAATATAAACCCGGTGAAGACAGTTACACCAAAACCTCCACCTAGGGTAGGTGATCCGGGTGAATTTATTGTTCCTTGTCTACTTAGTGATTGTGTCATGTATGATGCACTAGCAGATTTAGGTGCAAGTGTAAGTGTTATGCCTCTTTCCTTATATAAGAGATTAGGTGTAGGTAAGTTAAGTCCAACGGATATGAGTGTTCGACTCTTTGATCAAACCATTAAGCACCCAGTTGGAATTGCTGACAACCTACCCATTCAAGTAGGTAATTTAACCTTTCTAGTCGAATTCATTGTCATTGACATAGAAGAGGACCCAAACATTCCTCTAATTTTAGGTCGACCATTCTTTGCGTCCACCGGGGCGTTATTTGATGTAGGAAATGGAAGAATGACACTTAAAAGTGGTAACAAATCAATCACCTTTATGATTCGAAAGTCTAAATCTCCACCAACTAAAACCGTTGAACCAGTAAAAACGATTGGTAATAACCATGTTGTTTTACCAACTCCAACGGTAGTGCTTAGCAATAATAAAACGCCTAAGTGTGGGGAAAATGAAGTAAAACCTAATGATGACTTGATAATAAAGAACCCCGTTGTTGATACGAAATTAAATGACCCCGTTATTAACAGTTCAATGAAGAAACTTTTTAAACGGGCTATCGATGCTAGAAGTAAGGGGAACTTTAAGTTATGTAACCGGTTAGTATCCAATCTGTCGCCTAAAGAAAAGGCGAAACTAGTTGAATTTTGGGATATTACGGAAGAAGCCGGACACTGGCTTAAAGAAAAAGTCACAGATAGGCAAGTTGATTATGGACCAAAAGAAATTGACGATGAAGTTAATCACAATTTCGACACCACAGCTACCTAAGTGTGGGGAGATTCAAATGTTCTAAGAAAATGTTATCTAGAGTTAGTTGTTCTGTTCTCGTGTAGTTCCGAGAATGGAATCCGATTGGTCTTTTCCGCTAGCAGACACTAAAGAACTAGTTTTCTCCCTCCATTCTGAATTTTTGTTTTGTAGGTTTTATATAAAATTAATATGTTTTTTTTAAATTTAAGTTTTGTGTGAATTTTAAAAATCAAAATTTACTTTATTTCATTAAGTTGAAAAAAAAAATGCTTTCTAAAATTCGTCGTAAGTTGAACACTAGGTCATTGAACCGAAATTGCTTTACCCGAGGGCGGGGCGAAAAATTTTGTTATCATTATTTTTAATTTTATTGATCTAAAGTATGCCAAAAAAATATTATATTTTATAAAATTTTGAACGTGGGGAAATATACCCAACTTCAAAAATATGTATATATATGTTTGTATTTTATATTATGTACAAAACAGGGTAGAACAACGGACTTTCAAAGACTAACATTAAGTTCAACAAAAAGCTACTAATTTTGATGACAAGGCGCAAAATATCAAATGTGATGTTAAATAATATGCTTACAAACTGGGTATTTTTAATCACTTTTCTACACTAATCACCCTCATGAATTTATAATTATAGTCTGATTTCATGCAAATGAGGGCATTGCATGATCTCAAGTGTGGGGAAGGGTTATAAATTCTTTCGGGTTTACACTTGTTTTAATTGCCAAATTTTGTGAAAATTTGAAAAATTTTCAACTAAATGAATTTAAAATCATGTTTATACATATTTATGAACGGTGAAAACTAGGTGATAATACCGAAATTATCGTTACCTCGAAAAGGACATAAATTGAGAAACACCCTAAAACGCTTGAATTCATTTAAAATGAAATAGAAGAAAATAAAAAGGCAAAGAAAGAAACTAAGTGTGGGAAGAATGTACCAAGTTATTCAATTTAAAACATATATCACATATCTTTGTACAAGATTATTGCAGGTACTTTTGCTTTGGACGATACTAATCAGTTTTACCCGGTTTACTGTAATACATTTGAAAGAAAGATGGATCTACACGATGAATCAATTCCATCATTAAAAGGAAGTAAAGTCTTCCGAAAAAGACACACGCTTCTTGATTTAGGTCATGAAGTTGTCGTCCAGACCAGCTGTAGGTTGACGAAAAATCTAGAAAAGTCATCACTAAAATCGGTTGGAAATCCACGGACCTCAGCATCAAACAGGGTCGCCAAGTGGTCAGATTTATCCTAACCATGAGAAGGATTTATCTCGTACAATGGGGGGGCACCGTGCAAATTAGCTTGATAAGACTAATGAATCAGATCCCCAGAAAGGATAATCTCCTTAAAGATTAAAAATCAGCTTTTAAGACTGATAATACTCAATCCTTGAGATTGACCTTAAAGATTGAGAATTCAAACTCATGGAATTCGATGATATCTAAACTCGAGCTTGAACGAGAAAATATTTTGATCAAAAATTACAAACCGATTTGTTTTCTGAAAAAACCATTTTCAATGCGTTCATTACCATTGAACGTAAAATCCTAGGAATTCACCTGGAATTCATTAGGTCACCTGAACAAAATCGGGTGTCAACCGTAAGAACGGTGGTTGCATAGCATGGTCAGAGACAGGACCTTGTGCCAGACCGAAAAATCATAGGATGATCTTTACTATTGCTCCTACCAAGGATAGTACTAGCATCCGACACGTAATTAGACCATGAACAAATGCATGTCACGGGACATTGCCTTAACAGTTTCTTGTTCATCGCTTTCCTTTACAACCGGACGGTAGTTTGCCGAAAGGTAATATACGGAACACGTAAACTGGATGTGTGCTTTCCGATACCGGGATAGCAGTGGATTACACAAACCTAAATGTTTTTAGCCAAAATATTGATCCACAAATATATTTTGCAACACCAATGGTGGATCAAATCAGAAAACTTGTCTAGGGTAAAAGCTAGAATGAATTTTCAAAAGATCAAATGTTTTCATAAAGATCCAATTTCCTTAAAGGATCTAAATTTTTATAGTCATGTGGGACTGTAAACCGCCTTTCAAATGTGCACTTTGCTTTGGAAACCGAAAGTAAATCGGCTATTTGATTGCAAGTGTCGTTGACCTAAACCCGAGGCAACTGTGGATGACACAACCACCTTTAACCATGGTTCTATTGTTAATATCATTGTTTATACCGCTTTATCAAAATCACTGATGTACAAAGTGTGAAGAATAAAGAAGTGATTCATGTATGTTTTTATTTCAAGTTCTGTATTGCTTGAGGACAAGCAACGCTCAAGTGTGGGGATATTTGATAATGCTCCAAATGAACATATATTTAGTAGCAATATTGTTCCAATATGTAAAGTTTTTAAATGTAATTTCCTTATTTTTAGTTGTAATAGTTAAATAAATAAGTGCGAAGACGAAAGACGCAAATCGCTCGAAAATGAAGATTTAAAGACAAAAACGAAGATTTGAAAGACCAAAACGTCCAAAAAGCTAAAAAGTACAAGATACAATTAAAAAGGTTCAAATTATTGATGAAGAACGTCTAAAAATGACAAGAGTACAAGTTACAAAACGCAAAGTACACGATATAAAATTGTACGAAAGGACGTTCGAAAATCCGGAACCAGGACATGAACCAACTCTCAACGCTCGACGCAACGGTGTAAAAATTACGAGTCAACTATGCACAAGAATAAAATATAATATTTAAATAAATCATAATAAGAATAATATTAAATAATAAAAAGTTGTTAATTGAGCATAGTTCAGGGGTCGTAAATGAAAATTCAATTTACAATTTAGCCTATAAATGGAACGATTGTAACGATGAGAAGGAATATTTTTTTTCGATCTTTTTTTCTTTCTATCTTTTTTCTTATTTTTCTATATCAAATATCAATATTTATATTTATAATTCTCTATCATAATGTTAATGTAATCAGATATAACAATAATCTTAATTTTAATTTTAAATTATGATAATAATAAGATTTATGATAGAGATCGTTTGAGTGTGTAAGTCGAAATTCTGTCCGTGTAACGCTACGCTATTTTTAATCATTGTAAGTTATGTTCAACCTTTTTACATTAATGTCTCGTAGCTAAGTCGTTATTATGCTTATTTAAAATGAAGTAATCATGATGTTGGGCTAATTACTAAAATTGGGTAATTGGGCTTTGTACCATAATTGGGGTTTGAACAAAAGAACGACACTTGTGGAAATTGAACTATGGGCTATTAATAGATGGGGGGTATTGTCTAATTGAGTGACAACTCATTGGAGTCTGTCGAACCTATCTTCAAATTAATTAACCTAATAATTAATAATGATTATGGTTGTCCTATTTAGTGATGTTCATATGGAATCTGTTATAATCATTTAATTAATCAATTGGGTTGGGTAATTGATTATTCATTCTGATCAAGTGGATGAATTAATATTCATAAACTAATTAAAACAGGGGTGAATTACATACAGTGATAACTGGTGTAATTGTTGACAGAAGTGATAACTGCGTCACAGTTTAAATCCTTAATCAGTTGGAATATTTGACTTCGGGTATAAGGGTAATTTGACGAGGATACTCGCACTTTATATTTATGACCGATGGACTATTATGGACAAAAACCAGATAAACGTATCAAATAAACCAGGACAAAGGACAATTAACCCATGGTAATAAATTAAAATCAACACGTCAAACATCATGATTACGGAAGTTTAAATAAGCATAATTCTTTTATTATATTTCTCATCGTATCTTTATTTACTGTCATTTTATTACTCGCAATTTTATTTTCTGTCATTTTATTTATCGCAATTTATTTTACGCACTTTAATTTTTGTCATTTATTTTTACGCTTAAAATCGACAAACCGGTCATTAAACGGTAAAACCCCCATTTTATAATAATACTACTACTTATTTATATATATATTTTTACAAATAAACTTAATAATATAGCGTTAACTTCACCAGCTCCCTGTGGAACGAACCGGACTTACTAAAAACTACACTACTCTACGATTAGGTACACTGCCTATAGTGTTGTAGCAAGGTTTAGGTATATCCCATCCGTAAATTAATAAAACTTGTGTCATATTTTGTAGTATTTTGTATTAAAAATAATACTATTAAATACGATACAATTTTACACAAGATATTTATTTATTTATAGAATGGGTATACTTAAACCTTGCTACAACACTTATAGGCAGTGTACCTAATCGTACAGTAGTGTAGTTTTTAGTAAGTCCGGTTCGTTCCACAGGGAGATCTTTAAGCAAAGCTCAACGCTATATTAGTTTACTTTTATAAAAATACAAATATATATATAAGTAATATTATTATTATAAAGAGGGGTTTTTACCGTTTAATGACCGGTTTGTCGATTTTAAAACTTTAGTCGCAGTTAAAACCTAATGTAAAATATAAAATAAATACAAGACTTTAAATTAAAGCGTAAAGTAAATAACGATAATGAAATTGCGAATAATAAAAATGCGATAAAAATTAAATTGCGATAATTAAAAAGTACGATAATTAAAAGTGCGATAAAATGAAATAACAATAAATAAAAGTGCGATAATTAGAAGTGCAATTAAATATACAATAAAGGAAATAAAATATGATATAAAAGAATTATGCTTATTTAAACTTCCGTAATCATGATGTTTGACGTGTTGATTTTAGTTTTATGCCCATGGGTTAATTGTCCTTTGTCCTGGATTATTCAATATGTCCGTCTGGTTTTTGTCCATAACAGTCCATCAGTCATAAATATAAATTGCAAGTGTCCTTGTCAAATTATTATTATACCCGAAGATAAATATTCCAACTAATTGGGGATTCGAATTGTAACAAGGTTTTAATACTTTGTTTAATGAATACACCAGGTTATCGACTGCGTGTAAACCAAGGTTTTACTACTTTGTTAACAATTACACCAATTACCCTTGAATGTAATTTCACCCCTGTTTTAATTATTCTAGTGGCTATTAATCCATTCCCGTGTCCGGTTAAATGAACGATTATTCGTACATATAAATACCCCGCCCATCGTGTCCGATCGAGTGTATATGGTAATTTATAGGGACGCCCAATTGTAAATCTTTATATTAACATTAACAAACTTTCATTTAGTTAAACAAATATAAAGCCCATTAATAGCCCATAGTCTAGTTTCCACAAGTGTCGTTCTTTTGTCCAAACCCCAATTATGGTACAAAGCCCAATTACCCAATTTTAGTAATTAGCCCAACATCATGATTACTTCGTTTTAAATAAGCATAATAATAACTTAGCTACGAGACATTAATGTAAAAAGGTTGAACATAACTTACAATGATTAAAAATAGCGTAGCGTTACACGGACAGAATTTCGACTTACACCCTTACAACATTTGCTAACATATCCTTATTATTAGAATTATAATTAAAATTAAAATATAAATTATAAATATAAATATATATTACTCGTATATATTGAGAGAGAGATGAAAATATTGATGTAAAATTCGATCAGAATTCGGTTGGCTTTATAGCCAGAAATGAATTTTGGGGCTCCGCGACTCGCGGCAAAAAGCCCTTCAAACTCCGCGAGTCGCGGAGAGGTATTTTCAATTCACACCCTTGGAGTTTCTGGCTGCCGACAGTTTTTAATATATATATATAATATATATATAATTAATATAATTAATTATATATTATATTATATTTATATACATAGTTAACTTGTAATTTTTAGTCCGTTGCGTCGAGCGTTAAGAGTTGACTCTAGTCCCGGTTCCGGATTTTCGAACGTCCTCGCGTACAATTTAATATCTTGTACTTTGCGTTTTGAATCTTGTACTCTTGTGATTTCGAGACGTTTCTTATCAATAATTGGAACCTTTTTGATTGTCTTTTGTTCTTTTGAGCTTTTTGGTCGTTTGCGTCTTCAAATCGTCGAATCTGTCTTTTGTCTTCACCTTTTATTATTTAAACGAATATCACTTGTAAATAGAACAATTGCAACTAAAAGCTTGTCTTTCTTGAGGAATAATGCTATGAAATATATGTTCGTTTTTAGCATTATCAGCGCGCCGCGCCTCTCTCGGGTGATAGGTCTGTTTCAGCAACTTTTTAAATGAGTTTAATGAAGGGCAAAGTTGTCTTTTTGCTTGTGGACGGTTTGAGGGCCACATATCTTGCAAAAATCTTATCTCCACCTCATTTTCTTCATTTTCTTTCCCTCCCACTCACACATTAAACCCTAGAGAGAGTAAAGGGTTTGGAGAGAGAAAGCTCGAATCGGGGAAGAAGAAGAGTGTTTTGGTCCGGGTCACAAGAGTTGAAGTTGTTCTCCTCGTCCATGGCTACATTGTGGTTGTATTGGTAAGTTCTAACTCCGAGTTTCATTATTTGATTTGAGATTCAATGTTAGGGTTTAAACTTAAATTGTCAAGAAACCCACTTAAACTCAAGAAGTAAGTTTATTGATGTTAGTGTTTGGGTTTAAAGTTGATGTTGGCGGGTTTTGGTTTGGTGAATGATTTAGCTTTGTCTAAGGCTTGTGAATGGTGTATAATCAATATTATTAGTGATTATAGAGGTGTTAGAAACCGTTTGGGTGTAATTGGTTAACTAATTTTGTAATGAGTAAAAATTAGGGTTCGTTGGTGAATTTGGATTGGTTGTCGATTGTGTGAGGTTTATAAACTTAAAAGAGTTAAGTTAAGAAGATAAACTTGAATTAAAATTGTTTTGGTGTTGAAACTAACAAATGTTGGAATTTGACTTTGTTAAGAGTCAAAATGGGTTTTTGGGCTAAAAATCGGGCTAGTGTGTGTTTAACGGCTAATTGTGATGTCATTGGGTATCTCATGAATGTGAGAACTAGTCTTGTTAGTTTTGGACCTCCGGGTATTGTTAAAAGTGCAAATTTGTGCATTTTGCACTTAGTGTTCATTTCGGCGGGTCGAGAGTCCAAATGGGTTTGTATTGATGATTTTGATAATGGAATAGGTACGTTGCATTGGCGAGTTGCGGGATTCAGATTTCATTCATCAAGGCGCTAAGATGAGTGTAAATATATTATATGCGTATGTATGCATATGATCGGTGCGGGTCGGTAGAGTGATCCTTGCTTTGATTCACTCTACATGTGACGGGATCATGGATTCTTGGAGTTTTGAGTTCATGTTGTACGCTTATGCATTTTGGGTTACCACCCTTGGGGTAGTGAATCTTTGGAGTATACGGATTCACGTTGGTGTGTTGGGTCAACCCCGTCGATATTGATGATGCCGAGGAGATGAATCTTGAGTAGTTCGAATTCACGATAACGCGGGTAGTTCGGTCATCCCTATTGTTGAGTTGGTGAATCTCGTGTAGTGCGAATTCACTAAGGCACGGGTAGTGCGACCAACCTCGATTGTTGGTGCGATGAAGGTAGTGAATCTTGCGGTTTTGGGCTTGGTAGTACGTTATGTATCACTTTGCTTAGTTGTACTTGGAATGCGGTATGTGTTTACTATATGTGTTGGTTGTACGTATTTCGTTTTATGCATATGTATGTATATAGTATGTTTATACTCACTAAGCTTTCATAGCTTACCCTCTTGTTGTTTATATTTTTACAGATTTGCAAGGCGGGCGTGGCAAGGGTAAGCGTGGGGACTAGTGAGTGTGTTGCTTAGAAGATTTGGCTTTTGGATTACATAGGATTGGGTAGTTTATTCCCAATTACCATGCTCGGAATTTTGTCGGAACTTATGTAGTGTCTTTTAATTATGTAATTGGATTTGATAATATGATTTTAAAATATGTAGTGTATGTTGCTAAGGTCTTTTAAACTAGTCGATGTTTTAAATGTTCGTGGAAAATATAATCATGATGTTGAGCTAAAAGTACTAAATCACTATAAAGAAAAGAAAAAATTTTATGGGATGGTCTAATGGCGGGTTGGGTGGTTTCAGAACTTTTTCGAAAAAATACCCACTTCGTCGGTTAAAATTGAAGATCAAGTGATTATGAAAACGGTGCAAAAAGAATCAAGAAATTGGAGTTAAAACGAAGATTCTAGAGCGAAAATGGTGAAAGACAAGAAATCAAGTTACGATCCAGCAAATCAGAAAACCAAACGGCTTGCCAAACGGACTGCCAAACGGCCTGCCAGTATGGCAAACGGCCTGCCACACGCCCAAGGCAAACGGCCATGGTAAACGGGCCGACTGATTAAACGGCCCCTGCAAACGGCTTGCCAAACGGCCTGCTAGCCGTTTGCAGGCAAAATTCAAGCATATTTAAAGGGTCTTTGTCATCCATTTCAACACACACTTCCATTCACTTCTTTCTCTCTCTTATACAATATTAGTCATACTTTAAAGGTCTTCGACTCCGTGCGGGAAATTTAGTACCCGGAGAAGAATGCCGAAAATTGTATTAGGAGCGGTCTGGAGTGTGAAGTTGTCACTTTTGTATTCGGAACTTGTTTAATCTACTGGTACTTCTATCCTTTATCTTTATATAATGTCTTCTATCATTATGTTTTGTGATGTTACTGCCATGATTTGCGAGTAGTTATCTTTAGTGTATGCTATGATATAGTCAGTTATAATGCCAAAATAATTTTATGGTTTGTGTATGTTGTCAAAATTCTTTTCGATTATGCTTTAAACTCAATCGCTTTTCTAACTAATAGAACTTTGTTATTGGCTCTGTTATTGGGAAGTCGTGAACCCCAATTCAGAGTACACTATCTGTGTCACCCCTTGGTAAGAGAAGTCTATCGGATACAACGCAAGATCGACTACGGCACACTGGTTGTAGTAAGTCTATCAAGCTTTGGATTTCGACTGAGGACACTTTCGTTGTGAAACATCTAATTAGACCCTTAGTACATTGTCGGTACTAGACCATGCTAGTGTAGTCACCAAGCATATAAACTTCGTACGTGCATGTTGAAGCACAACGGTTGTTGTAAGCTGTACCTCTGCTAAGTGAGGCCATGGAACCCGGTCAGTGCTGATTAGTATAGTTCACCATAACGCGGTCTCAAGCATTGCACCCCGCTTGAGGGATTCTTGGTTAATTAAGGAACTGTTTGTTTAAACACATAAAAGATTGGACCGTTAGGATAACCGAACGTGTTCATGGAAGTCCACTTGACGTGGCCATGGTGTTCTTTATGGTTAAACTCTTTTTAAGGACCTAACTATCTTTTGAAACCAATTGCTAACGAAAGCATCAAAACACATCACGTCTCTCGGATACGGTAAACCCTGTATTCTATTATGCTTAAGAAATTTTAGACCATTGTGGAATGTTAATATGTCACCCAACCGAGTCTCTCAATTGGCTGAGCCGTCTGAATGTGTATGCCTGTAGTTAGACTGCACGGGTGTCGGGGGTAAGGGACGTTGCTGTCTATTCATAATGTTCAAGCCTATCGCATTACCCAGTGACATGTCTTACGACAGGGGCATTTACGACCAGTGTAATGAATACAAGGTCCCTATTTATTCATGAGCCAGCATTCCATAATCCCGGCAGAATAACTGGTGAAATCATAGTATGCACTTGTTTTAACCTTATCTGAATTACGAATTTTATTGCATTTACTTTATCTGTCTTATAAACTAGAAAAAACCAAAATTAGGTAACCACTACTCCTTCTCCTTATAATTATCTTAAGCTTTATATATAGGTTCGATTCTACTGATATCTTAAAAATATACTGATATCTTAAAAATACGACCCTATTGAAAGAACCCGTTCATATACATTATAAACAATTCACAATAGTTGATTTCATCGCGAGGTATTTGACCTCTATATGATACATTTTACAAACATTGCATTCGTTTTTAAAAGACAAACTTTCTTTACATCGAAAATTGACAGGCATGCATACCATTTCATAATGTCCACTATCCAACTATAAATTTACTTAATAATAATCTTTGATGAACTCAATGACTCGAATGCAACGTTCTTCGAAAATATGCCATGAAAGACTCCAAGTAATATCTTTAGAATGAGCAAATGCACAGCGGAAGATTTCATTCGTACCTGAGAATAAACATGCTTTCAAGTGTAAACCAAAAGGTTGGTGAGTTCATTAGTTTAACAAAATAATCATTTCCATCATTTTAATAGACCACAAGAATTTCATTTTCAATTCTCATAAATATACGTCCCATGCATAGAGACAAAAATCATTCATATGGATTGAACACCTGGTAACCGACATTAACAAGATGCATATAAGAATATCCCCTATCATTCCGAGAAATCCATCGAACATGATATAACACAACATCGAAGTACTAAAGCATCCGGTACTTTGGATGGGGTTCGTCGGGCCCATAGATCTATCTTTAGGATTCGCGTCAATTAAGGTGTATGTTCCCTAATTCTTAGATTACCAGACTTAATAAAAAGGGGCATATTCGATTTGGATAATTCAACCATAGAATGTAGTTTCATATACTTGTGTCTATTTTGTAAATCATTTATAAAAATTGCGCATGTATTCTCAGCCCAAAAATATATAAAGGGTAAAAAGGCAAATGAAACTCACCTAATGTATTTTGTAGTAAAAATACATATGACGTCATTTATCAAATGTAGGGTTGGCCTTGGATTCACGAACCTAAATTATTTATATATATATATATATATATGTTGGTCAATATTTGTCTAACAAATTAAGTTAAGTCATAGTGTGCCACAATCCTAATGCTCAAGACTAATATACAGAAGTCAACAGAAGTCAATTTGACTCAAAATGATTTCCAAAATTTATATATAGTTTAAATATCGTCGTTGTATATTTTTTTAAAAATTTATTAGAGTGAATAATATAATTCATGTATTAATAAGTAAAATTTTATATAAACATTTATATAATAAAATATACTTTTATATATATTGAGTAATAAAATTTATAAGGTTTATTTGATATCATAAAGATAATATAATAGGTACTATTAATGTAATTTTAATTCACGTAGTAAAATATGTTTGTATCACATTTTTATTTGATAAAATAATATCTATAATAATAGTAAGTAAAAGTTGTATTATTTTGTAATAATAATAATTATTATCCTGTTAATAAAATATAAATATTTAAATTTACTAAGAATGATAATATGATAAAATGGTAATGATACTTTATTATTTACGATACTTCTTAATATTAACTTTAAAATAATAATTTTATTTAAAATGATAATAATAATAATAATAATAATAATAATACTAATTATAACCTTAATGATGATAACGATAGTAATAATAATAATAACAATTTTTAATAATAATACTTTTTATTTATAAAGATAATAATAATAATAATACTAATAATAATAATACTAATAATAATAATAATTAGATTAGAACGACGATAATAATAATCATTTTTAATAATAATACAAAAATTCAATTGACAATAACTTCTAATCCGTTCATCGAATCCATTCGATATTGATAGGTCAGATCATGTTGAGATTGAGAGAAATGATAAGATAAAGAGAGATTCGGTAGATAGGAATGAGACTCGGTATTAGAGAGAATCGGTACAATTACATTCCACAGCTTCTAGAACTCAGTTACAATGCAATGGCTATCTAATTAGGACTACTTAGGTTCCTTATATAGCCCTCTTCTAAGGAACCTTCATTTAAGCTTATTTTTACATTAACACTATACAACTTCGGGGTCCTAACAATCTCCCCCTTAGTGTTAAATGTGAACTTTACAACATAATCATATTTAAAACATCTAAAGGAACTTTGTTCCTCTGAAGTGAACTTTAGATTTGAATCCCTTGAGATTCTCATATCTTCGTATATTCACTCTTGTTTTGAGACGACTTTTTAATCTTGTGAGAATGTATTTGACAATCTCAATGTCTTCAGTTGAATAGCAGTTGTTATTGATCAATCTCCATCTCATGTACTTGAAAGCATACATCAACGTTCCGTCTGAGTATCTTCTGAAATCTGAGACTCTGATGAAGATCTTTGTATAGTGAGAATTGACAAATACAAACCCATATGGACAGTCGCTCACTTCAAGTAAGGACATGTATCTTAGCTCTTCAATCACTTGATTTGGTGGTTTGATTCCGAGCTTTTTGTGTCCAGATTCCAATCCCAACTGAAAATCATGAACTGACATCCATCTCATCGAATCAAGAATAAACCTGTAGACTGCCTTCATTGCAGTAGCATGATAAATCATTGCAGATTCATTCAAGTTAATCAGATAGTTATAAATGAAAATAATGTCATCCATCTTCAGTTTATCAAAATCCGCTTCTGAGAATTGGTAATCCTCATCATCCATTCTTGTAACTTGAAACAATGGCATCTTCACTCCATCCTTATTAATCATCAAAATCTTATTTATGCTTTTAATCTCTGAACTCCACTGAATTTGAAGTTTCTCTTCATTCTTCAATTTGAATTTGTCACGAACACTCAGATAAGCTTTGAGAAATTCTAGTTTCTTATGATATTTCCAAGCACCCAGAACACTCATTGATGCAGAAAGGACGAGTTCAGAATCTCCATAAATTCTATATGCTTGTTGTTCAATGAATGGAGAACGAAGAATACTTTTCTCTTCATCCTCACTCAGTTGGTAATTTGCATCACGTTCAAGAACAATCTCTGCAATTTGAAAAGGAACATTCAAATCGGGAGGAGTCGTGGTATCTTCTTTGCCATTAGAGAAAATCTCCTTTTCGAAGTGTATTCCAAATTCGTCAGTTGGAGATATCAAATTAACAAATTGATGATCATTGAATTCATTGGCGACACTCGATGACCCCTTTAAAATATCTTCAATGTTGTCAAAGTTTTGATTGTCCTCTTGAGTTAACTATTTCTCTGATTGATCAGCTGAATCCATAATCATTAACATTCATGAGTCACCCTCTCTCTAACTTTCCGATTCATCTAGAAAACTTTCACACTGAATTTCTTCAATTTCATCACTAGAATTAGATATATCAACAACATCTTTATCCTTCTGTTGACTAGATGTACCAGCTTCATAAGTTGATCTTTGAAAAACACTGGATCGATAACCACCTTGTCTATTCTCCCCCTCATGAAGATTGTCGAGATCGAAATCATCATGATCAGGCATGTGAATTGGTCCAGGTGACTTGCATGGAGATAAAGGATATACTATCCTTGCTTGCTCAAGATAAATCATCATAGTTTCGCGAACTTCATCAAGATCAATTCGTTTAGCAAACTCAGCAAGATAAAGCTCCTCCACCTCATTGTCAGAAAGATATTGTAATCCATATCTATTTGAACTTCAAGAAGGTGACCCTGTTGGTGAAACAATAGTGTAACCATGAACAAAAGTAGCATCAGCAGCAACTATTGAAGGCGATGTCGGTGGAAGTGTTTGAGTTTCCGTGAGGGCAGGTAAGGATGATTGTGCGGTGTTATTCTTATATGTAGGGCTGTACGTACTACTAGTCAGATTCATGTTATCCCTTTCTGATGGAGGTTGTGTAACAACCGGAGTTGTCACCGGTGAAGTTTCTTTCGAAGCATCCGCCTCCATGACTTTGGTCTCATGGGACTCTGACAAAGTAGTAGAACTACCCGTCTGTTTAGTTCTCGCAGAGATATTGCTATCCCCGACTCCTGAAATCATTTATATACCATGAGGTGGTACATCTCTTTCAGTTAAAGACTCTTCCTCCAGACCCCGAGATTCAGAATCCGGAAGAGAAGTGGTTTGAACCAATGGATCACTTTCATGAACCAAGGGAACAGTCTGCTGGAAGTCTGATAAATATCCCAGAGGATTGTCATGTTGACTCGTTTCCATGGGACGCGGCAGATCTTCCTCATCAAGATAAGCCGGACCTCGAGACCCTGTTGTACGTTGAGGTACAGGAGGATTTCTAGCCGATACGCAGGGTGCCTTTTCAAGATTTTTCGGCTCCCTTCGGCCGTTCTGGACTTCAATGATTGAGTTTCCTCAATCGATTGAGTCAACGCAGACTTTACTGCAGAGGAAAACTTTACTTCCTTAGATGCCAAAGCACCTTGCTTTGTAAGATTTATTATTAAGTCCTGTTTAGATTGGATGGGCTTAGTGGTCGTTTTACCATCCGTGCATTTAGATCTCTTGCCTACCGAAGCTTGCGCTTCATTTAGCGTAGGGCTTACTGTTATTCTTGAATGTGATACGGAGATGGGTGAGGGTGACCTAATTAGTTCTAGGTCTTGGTCCGTATCACCACTGGTTGAAGTAACTGTTTGGTGGACGATGGGTGTCGAAGTCCTAGATCTAGTTACTCGTTGGGTTAGTGGAGTCTGAATCATCTCATCAGGCATGTATCGAGTTCTCTTAGGAGAATGTTCAGGAGATGATTCAGATGCTGTTGCTGAAGTGTCACTGCTTACTTCGGGTGTTATGGAAAGGGTTGGTTCAATCCTAGTTGGACTAGGTTCCCTGATCCTCACGGGTTGAGCTTGGTGTGCTACCCTAGATCGTTTGAGGTTTACCCTAAGTGGAGGATTAGCTGGCACGGGTAGTTGAACTACAGGTTCCTCTACAACCTCTGGGGCTGGAACCACGGCAGGTTCAACTTGTTCTTGTTGTACCGGGTTTGGAAGAGGTATTCCTACAGCCTGAAAATAAGAACGCATACGAGCGTCTTGGGGTTCAGCTAGCCTCACTAGCCAATTTGGAATTGGTGCAGTGAATTGATTATCAGACACCATAGGGGTGTTCATCTTCAGCTCTCCAAACCTTTTCATCTGTAATCCATGTGTACCTGGTACAAAGATATTTGCATTTCTGCAAGCATTGATAGCATCATGGATAAAGATACAGAAAAACCTTTCGCAAGGGATGTATGAACCCTTTGGCTTTTCAACCTGTGCCTGAACCAAATCCCATATAAGTTCTGCATAATCAGGATTCTCTACTCTTGTGAATGAGTAGAAAAGTTTGAGCATCGGCACAGTTAAGCTATCAGATCCACTTCTTGTCATCAACAAGCATCTGTTGATGATTGAGAAGATCACATACCACCTTGAATGCAGATATTTCTTCTGAAACTTAGCTAGTGGTACATTGGTAGCTCCAACATAACCAAGATCAAAGACAAAAGTCATCATTTGCTGAGTAGCAGGAAAAGCAGGAGCATTCTGTACAAGAGGAAGTCTGAATATCCTCCTGAAGTCAGCTTTTGTGAAACTCCTGAATCCTTGTACTCCCCTCAGCCTAAATTCAAATCTGGCTGGTTCGCCCTGTGGATTAGTAGCATTTGGTTGTGTGGCCTCCACAAATCTGATTGATCTTTTAAGAATATCCAAGTCTGTTTCTGGCACACTAACTGTGGAGCTCAGAGCAGGCCATAAAGTATGCCTCTCTAGAATTGCAGTCCAATATTTGCAGGGAATATTGGTTTCAGAGTTGATAAAGTGATTGTTCACCATTTAGCTATAAAGATAAGAAATAGAAGACCACAAGATATTTAACAAAAAGCATATATCTCTATTCTTATTTGCCTTTGAAATCCTTTTTATATTTTTTAAATTTTAAGATTTTTATGATTTTTCAAAAATATAAAAGACTTTTATTCTCAAATATGAACAAATAATTGACAACCATGACATTCATATGATATTCATCTTAGTACAAAATCATCATGCAAAGTCAATTATATAACACTTAGTCAATTTCAGCACAATTCAAGCAGATTCGGTAGTTATGAAAACTTTAGATTCTGTAACCAAATAAGCTTGAGTTTTCATATCAGAAAAATATAGAATAAACATGTTAAGTGTTTGAAGATATAAATTAGAAACTTTCAAGGTACCAAGTTTCAGACTCGGTATCAAGAAGGAAAACCAGATTCGGTATCTTCAACAATTAACAGAAAGTCACTCAAACATGCATATTCTATCATATATCATGTAATTTCACAACCATGATCAATCAACCATTCAATTATAAGCATATTAACATGTTAATTGTATGAACAAATTCGGTATCAGGATAAGAACACATTCGGTAGACACAGAATCCATCAAATAAGCAATTAAACATGTAATCAGGCTCGGTCAAATGATATATCAGTCAATTTAACTCAGATTAGACAAGATTTCATGTTGATTTTCAAAATCAATTGAGTTTAATCAAAGATTAATTGAACTCGACTCAGACTCGGTATAATCAACAAGATTTCAAAAATTAAAGGTCATAATCCAGTTATTTTGAACTTTTCTGGTTGATAAAAACATAATTATCTCAGATCTACAATTATATATCTTAAACATTGATTAAAATGAACAATTACCAAGAATTTGAAGAAACAGAATGACGGACTCGGTAGAATTAGGCAGATTCGGTATAATCAACAGACTCGGTAGGTAATTAATAATAGTAAGAGTAATGTTTGACTTTGACTCTCCTTTTATAGATACCGAATGGGCTTTACAGAATGGGCCTAATATACCGAATTCAGTCCAATTTTTCAAAACATTAACAATTTAACTCCAAATCTTGACAAATTGATTTTTCCTCTTGAAATCCATTTTAATCTTTTCATGAAAAACAATTCTGAGACAATTTTTTTGAAAACTTTGAACTTACCGAATCTGTGCAGTTGGTTGTCAGACTCGGTAAAATGCTAAAAATAGCATTTATTCAGTAAAATTTAAATATTTTTGGATTTTATCCTTTCCAATTTTTATGAATTTTTCAAAATAAGATTTGTACTCAAAAGAGCTTTGAATTTTATACAAAGTACAAATCTTCAGTGATACCAATTGTTAACACGCGTTGCATATTGAGATGTATACAAGCCATAGTGAATTATTTAAGATAAAAATAAAGAAATTTTTAATTCACTTTTTGAAAAAACAATATTTTTGAATAATTTTCTCATTTTCTCCCTTTTTCTCCCCCTCAAAATGTGATATACAAGAAAGTAAATCAGCATTTTGATTATGTTCCCAAGAAAATGAATTAACTCCCCCTTGAAATAGGATATCAATGAGTTACCTCCCCCTTGCGTAACCATTGAACAAATGTACCTAGGAAGTTATCATTAATCTAAAGGTAGTCCCTTAAAGAAAAATTATCTAAAGCACTGAAACTTAGTAGCTCCCCCTAGAAAGTATCTACTCCCCCTAAACACAAGATCCCAAAAAATAAGTCCCAACAGATCTAAGGAATATCAAGCACTATACTCTACCATGCCAATCTCTTTGATCAAGAATTTTAGCCTAAGTTCATCTAAAGGTTTAGTGAACATGTCAGCTAATTGCACTTTAGTAGGAACAAAGTATAATTCTACATCCCCTTTCTCTACATGGTCCTTAATGAAATGATAACGAATATCTATGTGTTTAGTTTTAGAATGCTGAACCGGGTTGCTTGTTATTGCAATAGCACTTTATGAATCACAATAGATCGGGGTCTGAGAAATCTTAAAGCCATAGTCCAATAGTTGAGTTTGCATCCACAAAACTTGTGAACAACAGTGAGCTGTAGCAATGTACTCAGACTCGGCTATTGATAAAGACACACAGTTCTGCTTTTTGGATGACCAACCAACTAGCCTATTCCCTAACATCTGAATTGATCCAGATGTGCTTTTTCTATCAACATGGCAACCACCATGATTCGCATCAGTATAAGCAGTGAGATTGAAATCGGATCCATGAAGATACCAGATCCCAAGGTTAGGTGTACCTTTAAGGTATTGAAAAATCCTAACAACCATTTTGGAGTGAGATTTCTTTGGGTTGGACTGAAAGCGAGCACAGAAAGTTACGGCAAGTGTAATGTCTGGTCGACTTGCAGTCAGATACATTAAAGAACCAACCATGCTTCGATAAAGCGTAATATCAAAGGGTTCCCCATTAGTATCAGCATCAAGTAAAGTTCTCATTGGGGTTGACATTGGTTTTAAAGCAGTCATTTTAAAACGTTTTAGCATATCATTGATATACTTAGTTTGACTGATAAAAATCCCATTTGGTAATTGTTTTACTTGTAACCCCAAGAAGAAAGTTAATTGGTCAAGCATGCTCATTTCGAATTTGTTGGCCATAAGGTCACCAAATTCTTTGCATAAGGCCGGGGACGTGGAACCAAAAATAATATCATCAACGTAAATTTGAACCAAGAGAATGTGACCATGGTTTTTACAGATGAATAGCGTTGTATCAATCGTTCCACGAGAGAAGCCATTATCCAGCAAATACTTTGTTAAGGTCTCGTACCATGCACGCGGTGCTTGCTTCAGACCGTATAAAGCTTTCTCCAAGTAGTAGACGTGGTTTGGATGAATGGGATCGACAAAGCCCTCTGGTTGATCAACATAGACTTCCTCTTGAAGATAACCATTCAGAAAAGCAGTTTTGACATCCATTTGAAACACCGTGAACTTCATATGAGAAGCAAATGCGAGGAAAAGACGAATTGCCTCAATCCTAGCAACCGGAGCAAACGTTTCATCATAATCAATGCCTTCTTGTTGTCGATATCCTTTGGCCACAAGACGTGCCTTATTTCGAACCACAATTCCATCAGAATCTTTCTTGTTCTTGAAAATCCACTTTACCCCTATTGGTCGTTGACCCGTTGGTCTTGGAACTAATCGCCATACTTTCAATCGTTCAAATTGATTGATCTCGTCTTGCATTGCAACTACCCAGTATGGATCTAGTAAAGCTTGAGCAACCGTTGTTGGTTCAATCTTACTAAGAAAGGCTGTGAATAGACACATATTCTGAGTAGCCCTTCGAGTTGACACTAGAGCAGATGCGTCACCAATAATAAGATCTATTGGATGACTTTTAGTCCATCGGGTGTGTGGAAGAGGTTGTACATCAGTGGTATCCATTGAAACATCAACCGTTGTTGACGTTGAGCCTTGATCCGCTTGATCTGATGTAACATTATCTAATGGATTCAATAGAGTATCTGGAGAAACAGCTGGAGTTGTATCAACTGATGAATCTTGAATTGGGTCAGGATTATCAGTAACAGGAGGTTGGAGGGAGGATGAAGAAGCAACAGGTGAATCAGTTGGTGTTGAATCTTCATCAAAAAGACTTTGAAGAGTCTCCACAGTAGTTGACTGTGATGGTGTAACCGGTACGGCTTGAACATTTGAATCCCGTTGAGGAGTATAATGACTATCAAACAAGATATCCAGTTCCTCTGAAGTAACCGTAGGAACACCCTTCTTCGAGAAAATTGAGTTTTGCGCGGGAGAAGTAGTAGCCAGGTTAGGATCGGGTTTTGAACTGAGTTGTTCAAAAGCCATTCCCGAAAATTCATCGAACTTGACGTTGATGCTCTCTTTAATCATCTTTGTCTACTTATGATAAACACGATAAGCAACTTTGTTCGAGGAATAACCAAGAATATGGCCTGATCGCCATGAGGATCAAACTTTCCGAGGCTGTCAAAGTCGTTAAGTACATAGCATATACAACCATAAACACGGAAATATTTGACATTCGGGCGTCTACCATATAATAACTCATATGGAGTTTTATCAAAATGTTTGTTTACAATACAACGATTTTGGGTATAGCATGCAGTTGAAATGGCCTTCCCCCACATTTTTGGAGGTAATTTGGAGTAGGCAAGCATCGTTCATGCTGCTTCGCTCAATGTACGATTACGTCGTTCGACGACTCCATTTTGTTGGGGGTCCGAGCAGCAGAGAACTGATGTTCAATGCCTTGGTCTTTCAAATAACTATCAAGCGGGTCATTCTTAAATTCCGTCCCATTATCAGTTCTGATGCTCTTAACATGTTTGTTAAAAGAGCGTTGAATCTTTTTAATGAATTCAATGATAATGGCGGGGGTTTCTGACTTAGTTCGCAAAAGAAAAATCCATGTAAACCGGGTATAGTCATCAACAATGACAAGCACATGTTTCTTGCCACCGAGGCTAGAAATACGCATGGGCCCACATAAGTCCATATGCAATAATTGCAAAGACGATGAAGTACTGGGGTTTTGCTTAAGCGGATGATTAGTCCGTTTCAGCTTACCCATCGCACATGATAGACACACATGATGCTTATCATATTGAAAGGTTGGAATACCATCAACTAAATCTTTAGAGACTAGTCGATTGATACCCTTTTAATTCAGGTGTGACATCCGATGATGCCATAACCATGAATTTTCTTTGGTAGAACGAGTGGCCAAACACATAGTTGCATGTGATGGTGCATCATTGAGGTCAATAGTATATAGTGAAGCACAACGTTTACCAACAAGAAGATCATTCCCTTCGGTGGATTGCACCGAGCATTGTCGACGTTCAAACAGAACTTGGAGATCTCCATCGCAGAATTGGCTCACACTAAATAAACTGCACCCCAAACCCTCAACATATGAAACCCGTTTGATTGTTATGCCATTTTGTACAAAATCTCCGTAACCCGTTATTGTTGCAATCTCATCGTTTTCGAATGTAACCGTTCCTAGGAAATTGTCAATGAAGTTGACAAGCAAGGATTTATCGCCCGTCATGTGTCGAGAACAACTGGAATCGATATACCAAACACAGACGTCAAAACCCTGTAAATGTGAATTTCCTAGAGTTTAGGTACCCAAAGTTTTTTGGGTCCTTTGCGGTTAGTACCAACAATAAACTTTGGATTAACAACAAACTTTAGATCAATGATGAAATAATCACGTAAAGCATCATGCAGTTTAGACAATAAAACATCATTTAAAACCACATTACATGAAGCATCATACGCAATATCAATCTTTACATCGTTATCAAAAGTCTTAACACACAATTTATTCCAAGTAGATGTTTTGTTCACAGACGAAAATTGAAAAACATGAGAGGATTTCCTAGGCCGACTAGCAGTTTGCTTTGGTTTGGTTGCTACTTTCTTAGTCGTGGACTTAGGAACCCATACAGATTTTAATTCAAGTTTGAATTATGACATGTGACACGAAAAACACCTTTGTTAGTTAGACGTCCAAACTTTTCAGTTGACACATGAGATGACTGATTTTGCAGAATTTCCAATTTGATTGTACGTTCTTTTGCATCATACTCACTTAAATCAGGTTTAGAACTTGTGTGTGTGTTGTGGACTTAACTAATTTCTTTAAAAGACTCTCTTTTGAAGTTTTTGACATAGGAATCATAGGAATCCTTTTAGTTAACACAGAACCATTTGGAGAATGAACCTTTTTAACAAAATATTGAGTTGTAGAAACAACTTTCGAACCATGATTGCCAAATTGAGAACGTAGAGGATTTTTAAGAATAGTAATGGGTTTTACATCCTTAGATGTTGTTTTTCCCTTCCCCTTCTTAGTAATCCCATCAGTACATTCAAGCACATTGGTTGCAACATTAGACGTTTGCTTAAGTGTGTTAGCCTGTTTCATTTGAATTATCTTTTGTTTTAAGCTTTTAATCTCAAGACATAATTCTTCAGCAGAAACTATCACTTCACCCTCCTTAAAAGCATAAGTACATTCTTTCTTAGGCAGTGAAGGCAATTTATCACACAAAGCAAGCATTTGTTCTAATGATTGGCACTTAAGTTGCAAGTCAATATTCTCCTGTTCAAGTTGAGCTACTATACGATTCAAATTACGTACAGCAGGCAAATGTAAAATGTCCTGTTCTTATTGATTAAAAACGTTCCATATTAATTGATTTCGTTGCGAGGTTTTGACCTCTATATGAGACGTTTTTCAAAGACTGCATTCATTTTTAAACAAACCATAACCTTTATTTCATCAATAAAGGTTTAAAAAGCTTTACGTAGATTATCAAATAATGATAATCTAATATATCCTGTTTACACACGACCATTACATAATGGTTTACAATACAAATATGTTACAACAAAATAAGTTTCTTGAATGCAGTTTTTACACAATATCATACAAGCATGGACTCCAAATCTTGTCCTTATTTAAGTATGCGACAGCGGAAGCTCTTAATAATCACCTGAGAATAAACATGCTTAAAATGTCAACAAAAATGTTGGTGAGTTATTGGTTTAACCTATATATATCAAATCGTAACAATAGACCACAAGATTTCATATTTCAATACACATCCCATACATAGAGATAAAAATCATTCATATGGTGAACACCTGGTAACCGACAATAACAAGATGCATATATAAGAATATCCCCATCATTCCGGGACACCCTTCGGATATGATATAAATTTCGAAGTACTAAAGCATCCGGTACTTTGGATGGGGTTTGTTAGGCCCAATAGATCTATCTTTAGGATTCGCGTCAATTAGGGTGTCTGTTCCCTAATTCTTAGATTACCAGACTTAATAAAAAGGGGCATATTCGATTTCGATAATTCAACCATAGAATGTAGTTTCACGTAATTGTGTCTATTTTGTAAATCATTTATAAAACCTGCATGTATTCTCATCCCAAAAATATTAGATTTTAAAAGTGGGACTATAACTCACTTTCACAGATTTTTACTTCGTCGGGAAGTAAGACTTGGCCACTGGTTGATTCACGAACCTATAACAATATATACATATATATCAAAGTATGTTCAAAATATATTTACAACACTTTTAATATATTTTGATGTTTTAAGTTTATTAAGTCAGCTGTCCTCGTTAGTAACCTACAACTAATTGTCCACAGTTAGATGTACAGAAATAAATCGATAAATATTATCTTGAATCAATCCACGACCCAGTGTATACATATCTCAGTATTGATCACAACTCAAACTATATATATTTTGGAATCAACCTCAACCCTGTATAGCTAACTCCAACATTCACATATAGAGTGTCTATGGTTGTTCCGAAATATATATAGATGTGTCGACATGATAGGTCGAAACATTGTATACGTGTCTATGGTATCTCAAGATTACATAATATATAATACAAGTTGATTAAGTTATGGTTGGAATAGATTTGTTACCAATTTTCACGTAGCTAAAATGAGAAAAATTATCCAATCTTGTTTTACCCATAACTTCTTCATTTTAAATCCGTTTTGAGTGAATCAAATTGCTATGGTTTCATATTGAACTCTATTTTATGAATCTAAACAAAAAAAGTATAGGTTTCTAGTCGGAAAAATAAGTTACAAGTCATTTTTGTAAAGGTAGTCATTTCAGTCGAAAGAACGACGTCTAGATGACCATTTTAGAAAACATACTTCCACTTTGAGTTTAACCATAATTTTTGGATATAGTTTCATGTTCATAATAAAAATCATTTTCTCAGAATAACAACTTTTAAATCAAAGTTTATCACAGTTTTTAATTAACTAACCCAAAACAGCCCGCGGTGTTACTACGACGGCGTAAATCCGGTTTTACGGTGTTTTTCGTGTTTCCAGGTTTTAAATCATTAAGTTAGCATATCATATAGATATAGAACATGTGTTTAGTTGATTTTAAAAGTCAAGTTAGAAGGATTAACTTTTGTTTGCGAACAAGTTTAGAATTAACTAAACTATGTTCTAGTGATTACAAGTTTAAACCTTCGAATAAGATAGCTTTATATGTATGAATCGAATGATGTTATGAACATCATTACTACCTTAAGTTCCTTGGATGAACCTACTGGAAAAGAGAAAAATGGATCTAGCTTCAATGGATCCTTGGATGGCTCAAAGTTCTTGAAGCAAAATCATAACACGAAAACAAGTTCAAGTAAGATCATCACTTGAAATAAGATTGTTATAGTTATAGAAATTGAACCAAAGTTTGAATATGATTATTACCTTGTATTAGAATCATAACCTACTGTAAGAAACAAAGATTTCTTGAGGTTGGATGATCACCTTACAAGATTGGAAGTGAGCTAGCAAACTTGAAAGTATTCTTGATTTTATGAAACTAGAACTTTTGGAATTTATGAAGAACACTTAGAACTTGAAGATAGAACTTGAGAGAGTTCAATTATATGAAGAAAATTGAAGAATGAAAGTGTTTGTAGGTGTTTTTGGTCGTTGGTGTATGGATTAGATATAAAGGATATGTAATTTTGTTTTCATGTAAATAAGTCATGAATGATTACTCATATTTTTGTAATCTTATGAGATATTTCATGCTAGTTGCCAAATGATGGTTCCCACATGTGTTAGGTGACTCACATGGGCTGCTAAGAGCTGATCATTGGAGTGTATATACCAATAGTACATACATCTAAAAGCTGTGTATTGTACGAGTACGAATACGGGTGCATACGAGTAGAATTGTTGATGAAACTGAACGAGAATGTAATTGTAAGCATTTTTGTTAAGTAGAAGTATTTTGATAAGTGTATTGAAGTCTTTCAAAAGTGTATAAATACATATTAAAACACTACATGTATATACATTTTAACTGAGTCGTTAAGTCATCGTTAGTCGTTACATGTAAGTGTTGTTTTGAAACCTTTAGGTTAACGATCTTGTTAAATGTTGTTAACCCAATGTTTATAATAACAAAAGAGATTTTAAATTATTATATTATCATGATATTATGATGTACGAATATCTCTTAATATGATATATATACATTAAATGTCGTTACAACGATAAACGTTATATATATGTCTCGTTTCAAAATCATTAAGTTAGTAGTCTTATTTTTACATATGTAGTTCATTGTTAATATAATTAATGATATGTTTACTTATCATAATATCATGTTAACTATATATATAACCATATATATGTCATCATATAGTTTTTTTTACAAGTTTTAACGTTCGTGAATCACCGGTCAACTTGGGTGGTCAATTGTCTATATGAAACCTATTTCAATTAATCAAGTCTTAACAAGTTTGATTGCTTAACATGTTGGAAACATTTAATCATGTAAACATCAATCTCAATTAATATATATAAACATGGAAAAGTTCGGGTCACTACAGTACCTACCCGTTAAATAAATTTCGTCCCGAAATTTTAAGCTGTTGAAGGTGTTGACGAATCTTCTGGAAATAGATGCGGGTATTTCTTCTTCATCTGATCTTCACGCTCCCAGGTGAACTCGGGTCCTCTACGAGCATTCCATCGAACCTTAACAATTGGTATCTTGTTTTGCTTAAGTCTTTTAACCTCACGATCCATTATTTCGACGGGTTCTTCGATGAATTGGAGTTTTTCGTTGATTTGGATTTCATCTAACGGAATAGTGAGATCTTCTTTAGCAAAACATTTCTTCAAATTCGAGACGTGGAAAGTGTTATGTACAGCCGCGAGTTGTTGAGGTAACTCAAGTCGGTAAGCTACTGGTCCGACACGATCAATAATCTTGAATGGTCCAATATACCTTGGATTTAATTTCCCTCGTTTACCAAATCGAACAACGCCTTTCCAAGGTGAAACTTTAAGCATGACCATCTCTCCAATTTCAAATTCTATATCTTTTCTTTTAATGTCAGCGTAGCTCTTTTGTCGACTTTGGGCGGTTTTCAACCGTTGTTGAATTTGGATGATCTTCTCGGTAGTTTCTTGTATAATCTCCGGACCCGTAATCTGTCTATCCCCCACCTCACTCCAACAAATCGGAGACCTGCACTTTCTACCATAAAGTGCTTCAAACGGCGCCATCTCAATGCTTGAATGGTAGCTGTTGTTGTAGGAAAATTCTGCTAACGGTAGATGTCGATCCCAACTGTTTCCGAAATCAATAACACATGCTCGTAGCATGTCTTCAAGCGTTTGTATCGTCCTTTCGCTCTGCCCATCAGTTTGTGGATGATAGGCAGTACTCATGTCTAGACGAGTTCCTAATGCTTGCTGTAATGTCTGCCAGAATCTTGAAATAAATCTGCCATCCCTATCAGAGATAATAGAGATTGGTATTCCATGTCTGGAGACGACTTCCTTCAAATACAGTCGTGCTAACTTCTCCAACTTGTCATCTTCTCTTATTGGTAGGAAGTGTGCTGATTTGGTGAGACGATCAACTATTACCCAAATAGTATCAAAACCACTTGCAGTCCTTGGCAATTTAGTGATGAAATCCATGGTAATGTTTTCCCATTTCCATTCCGGGATTTCGGGTTGTTGAAGTAGACCTGATGGTTTCTGATGCTCAGCTTTGACCTTAGAACACGTCAAACATTCTCCTACGTATTTAGCAACATCGGCTTTCATACCCGGCCACCAAAAATGTTTCTTGAGATCCTTGTACATCTTCCCCGTTCCAGGATGTATTGAGTATCTGGTTTTATGAGCTTCTCTAAGTACCATTTCTCTCATATCTCCAAATTTTGGTACCCAAATCCTTTCAGCCCTATACCGGGTTCCGTCTTCCCGAATATTAAGATGTTTCTCCGATCCTTTGGGTATTTCATCCTTTAAATTTCCCTCTTTTAAAACTCCTTGTTGCGCCTCCTTTATTTGAGTAGTAATGTTATTATGAATCATTATATTCATAGATTTTACTCGAATGGGTTCTCTATCCTTCCTGCTCAAGGCATCGGCTACCACATTTGCCTTCCCCGGGTGGTAACGAATCTCAAAATCGTAATCATTCAATAATTCAATCCACCTACGCTGCCTCATATTCAGTTGTTTCTGATTAAATATGTGTTGAAGACTTTTGTGGTCGGTATATATAATACTTTTGACCCCATATAAGTAATGCCTCCAAGTCTTTAATGCAAAAACAACCGCGCCTAATTCCAAATCATGCGTCGTATAATTTTGTTCGTGAATCTTCAATTGTCTAGACGCATAAGCAATCACCTTCGTTCGTTGCATTAATACACAACCGAGACCTTGCTTTGATGCGTCACAATAAATCACAAAATCATCATTCCCTTCAGGCAATGACAATATTGGTGCCGTAGTTAGCTTTTTCTTCAATAACTGAAACGCTTTCTCTTGTTCATCATTCCATTCAAATTTCTTCCCTTTATGCGTTAATGCAGTCAAGGGTTTTGCTATTCTGGAAAAGTCTTGGATGAACCTTCTGTAGTAACCAGCTAGTCCTAAAAACTGGCGTATGTGTTTCGGAGTTTTCGGGGTTTCCCACTTTTCAACAGTTTCTATCTTTGCCGGATCCACCTTAATACCTTCTTTGTTCACTATGTGACCGAGGAATTGAACTTCTTCCAACCAAAATGCACACTTTGAAAACTTAGCGTACAATTCTTCCTTCCTCAATACTTCTAACACTTTTCTCAAATGTTCACCGTGTTCTTGGTCATTCTTTGAGTAAATAAGTATGTCATCAATGAAAACAATGACAAACTTGTCAAGGTATGGTCCACACACTCGGTTCATAAGGTCCATGAACACAGCTGGTGCATTAGTTAAACCAAACGGCATGACCATAAACTCGTAATGACCGTAACGTGTTCTGAAAGCAGTCTTTGGAATATCATCTTCTTTCACCCGCATTTGATGATACCCGGAACGTAAGTCAATCTTTGAATAAACAGACGAGCCTTGTAGTTGATCAAATAAGTCGTCGATTCTCGGTAGTGGGTAGCGGTTCTTGATGGTAAGTTTGTTCAACTCTCGGTAGTCGATACACAACCTGAATGTACCATCTTTCTTCTTGACAAACAAAACAGGAGCTCCCCACGGTGATGTGCTTGGTCGAATGAAACCACGCTCTAAAAGTTCTTGTAATTGGCTTTGCAGTTCTTTCATCTCGCTGGGTGCGAGTCTGTAAGGAGCACGAGCTATTGGTGCAGCTCCTGGTACAAGATCTATTTAAAATTCAACGGATCGATGTGGGGGTAATCCCGGTAATTCTTTCGGAAATACATCGGGAAATTCTTTTGCAATGGGAACATCATTGATGCTCTTTTCTTCAGTTTGTACTTTCTCGCCGTGTGCTAGAACAGCATAGCAACCTTTTCTTATTAGTTTTTGTGCCTTCAAATTACTAATAAGATGTAGCTTCGTGTTGCCCTTTTCTCCGTACACCATTAAGGGTTTTCCTTTTTCTCGTATAATGCGAATTGCATTTTTGTAACAAACGATCTCCGCTTTCACTTCTTTCAACCAGTCCATACCGATTATCACATCAAAACTCCCTAACTCTACTGGTATCAAATCAATCTTAAATGTTTCGCTAACCAGTTTAATTTCTCGATTCCGACATATATTATCTGCTGAAATTAATTTACCATTTGCTAATTCGAGTAAAAATTTACTATCCAAAGGCGTCAATGGACAACTTAATTTAGCACAAAAATCTCTACTCATATAGCTTCTATCCGCACCCGAATCAAATAAAACGTAAGCAGATTTATTGTCAATAAGAAACGTACCCGTAACAAGCTCCGGGTCTTCCTGTGCCTCTACCGCATTAATATTGAAAACTCTTCCACGGCCTTGTCCATTCGTGTTCTCCTGGTTCGGGCAATTTCTAATAATGTGGCCTGGTTTTCCACATTTATAACAAACTACATTGGCATAACTTGCTCCGACACTACTTGCTCCGCCATTACTCGTTCCGACACCATTTGTTCCTTTCGTTCTATTAACCCCTGGTCAGTAGACCTCACACTTCGCCGCGCTATGACCATTTCTTTTACACTTGTTGCAAAATTTGGTGCAGAACCCCGAGTGATTCTTTTCACACCTTTGGCATAGTTGCTTCTGATTGTTGTTGTTGTTGCGGTTATTATTGTTGTTGGGATGATTGTTGTAGTTGCTGTTATTGTTGTTGTTGTTGTTGTTGGGCCGTTTGTTGTAGTTGCGATTGATGTTGCGATTGTTGGGATAATTGTTGCGATTATTGTTGTAATTGCTGTTGTTGTTGTATTGGTGATTCTTATCACCGTTTTCCTCCCACTTTCTTTTGACTTGCTTCACATTGGCCTCTTCAGCAGTCTGTTCTTTAATTCTTTCTTCAATCTGGTTCACTAGTTTGTGAGCCATTCTACATGCCTGTTGTATGGAGGCGGGCTCGTGTGAACTTATATCTTCTTGGATTCTTTCCGGTAATCCTTTCACAAACGCGTCGATCTTCTCTTCCTCATCTTCGAATGCTCCCGGACACAATAGGCACAATTCTGTGAATCGTCTTTCGTACGTGGTAATATCAAATCCTTGGGTTCGTAACCCTCTAAGTTCTGTCTTGAGCTTATTGACATCGGTTCTGGGACGGTACTTCTCGTTCATCAAGTGCTTGAATGCTGACCACGGTAGTGCGTACGCATCATCTTGTCCCACTTACTCTAGATAGGTATTCCACCATGTTAACGCAGAACCTGTGAAGGTATGCGTAGCGTACTTCACTTTGTCCTCTTCAGTACACTTACTTATGGCAAACACCGATTCAACCTTCTTGGTCCACCGTTTCAATCCGATCGGTCCTTCGGTTCCATCAAATTCCAAAGGTTTGCAGGCAGTGAATTCTTTGTAGGTGCATCCTACACGATTTCCTGTACTGCTAGATCCAAGGTTATTGTTGGTATGTAGCGCAGCCTGTACTGCGGCTATGTTTGAAGCTAGAAAAGTACGGAATTCCTCTTCATTCATATTCACGGTGTGTCGAGTAGTCGGTGCCATTTCCTTCAAAATAGTTAAATGGAACAAGTTAATCATACAGAATATTAAGAGTAGTTAATAGTATTTCGTAGCATAATATGAACTCATTTATAAAAGCTTTTTCTTCATATTAGCGTTTTATAAGTTTAAATTCGGGTAGTACCTACCCGTTAAGTTCATACTTAGTAGCTAATATACAATTCAACTACTACAATTCTATATGAAAAACTGATTATAATAATATTTCGCGTTCAAACGTTTATACAATATTTTACAAACTTACAATACCGCTTATTTTACATAAAGCATGAAATATAGCACACAATAACTTTGATACAAGATAGTTGTGAAGACAATTCTAGCTAGTACACAAGTCGTTCAGCAAAGGCAATAAATACACGTAATTCATACGTCCAGAAACAAGTCATGCATTCTGGTTTTACTAGGACTACTTCCCATCCTTGGTCTTGTGCAACATAACCGTTATGGCCGTTGATAAGACAGCGTGTTGTAACGTCATCAAAGGGACGAGGGTTACGTAATGTCCAACAGTCCCGTAATAATCTAAAAACCTCATTTCTTACCCCAATTACCGACTCCGTCACTTGTGGAAACGTTTTGTTTAATAGTTGTAGCCCGATGTTCTTGTCCTCACTTTGGTGAGAAGCGAACATTACTAATCCGTAAGCATAACATGCTTCTTTATGTTGCATGTTAGCCGCTTTTTCTAAATCACGAAGTCCAATATTCGGATATATTGAGTCAAAATAATTTCTTAACCCGTTGCGTAAAATAGCATTTGGGTTCCCCGCAATATATGCGTCAAAGTAAACACATCGTAACTTATGGGTTTCCCAATGTGATATCCCCCATCTTTCAAACGAAAGTCTCTTATAAACCAAGACATTCTTGGAACGTTCTTCGAATGTCTTACAAACTGATCTCGCCTTAAATAGTTGTGCCGAAGAATTCTGGCCGACTCTAGACAAGATTTCATCAATCATGTCTCCGGGTAGGTCTCTTAAAATATTGGGTTGTCTATCCATTTTGTATTTTTAAACTGTAAAATAGACAAGAGTTAGATTCATAAAAAAAAAAATACTTATTAATACAAGCAATTTTTACATATATCATAAAGCATAAGAACACTATATTCCATATATTACACCACACGAATACAACTATCTTATTCCGACTCGCTCGTTTCTTCTTCTTCGGTTTTGGTTCGTTTTGCCAAGTTTCTAGGGATATATGATGTTCCCCTAATACGAACCGTCGTTGTCCACATTGGTTTAGAAAAACCTGGTGGTTTAGAGGTTCCCGGGTCATTGTTACAACTTAAGGACTTCGGGGGTTGACGATACATATAAAGTTCATCGGGGTTGGAATTAGATTTCTCTATTTTTATGCCCTTTCCCTTATTATTTTCTTTTGCCTTTTTAAATTCAGTTGGGGTAATTTCTATAACATCATCGGAATTCTCGTCGGAATCCGATTCATCGGAGAATTGGTAATCCTCCCAATATTTTGCTTCCTTGGCGGAAACACCATTGACCATAATTAACTTTGGTCGGTTGGTTGAGGATTTTCTTTTACTTAACCGTTTTATTATTTCCCCCACCGGTTCTATTTCTTCATCCGGTTCCGATTCTTCTTCCGGTTCCGATTCTTCTTCCGGTTCCGACTCTTCTTCCGGTTCCTCTTCGGGAACTTGTGAATCAGTCCACAAATTATTCCAATTTACATTTGACTCTTCATTATTATTAGGTGAGTCAATGGGACTTGTTCTAGAGGTAGACATCTATCACATAATATCAAACACGTTAAGAGATTAATATATCACATAATATTCATATGTTAAAAATATATAGTTTCCAACAAAAATGTTAAGCAATCATTTTTAAAGAAAACACGGTCGAAGTCCAGACTCACTAATGCATCCTAACAAACTCGATAAGACACACTAATGCAAATTTTCTGGTTCTCTAAGACCAACGCTAGGATACCAACTGAAATGTCCCGTTCTTATTGATTAAAAACGTTCCATATTAATTGATTTCGTTGCGAGGTTTTGACCTCTATATGAGACGTTTTTCAAAGACTGCATTCATTTTTAAACAAACCATAACCTTTATTTCATCAATAAAGGTTTAAAAAGCTTTACGTAGATTATCAAATAATGATAATCTAATATATCCTGTTTACACACGACCATTACATAATGGTTTACAATACAAATATGTTACAACAAAATAAGTTTCTTGAATGCAGTTTTTACACAATATCATACAAGCATGGACTCCAAATCTTGTCCTTATTTAAGTATGCGACAGCGGAAGCTCTTAATAATCACCTGAGAATAAACATGCTTAAAACGTCAACAAAAATGTTGGTGAGTTATAGGTTTAACCTATATATATCAAATCGTAACAATAGACCACAAGATTTCATATTTCAATACACATCCCATACATAGAGATAAAAATCATTCATATGGTGAACACCTGGTAACCGACAATAACAAGATGCATATATAAGAATATCCCCATCATTCCGGGACACCCTTCGGATATGATATAAATTTCGAAGTACTAAAGCATCCGGTACTTTGGATGGGGTTTGTTAGGCCCAATAGATCTATCTTTAGGATTCGCGTCAATTAGGGTGTCTGTTCCCTAATTCTTAGATTACCAGACTTAATAAAAAGGGGCATATTCGATTTCGATAATTCAACCATAGAATGTAGTTTCACGTAATTGTGTCTATTTTGTAAATCATTTATAAAACCTGCATGTATTCTCATCCCAAAAATATTAGATTTTAAAAGTGGGACTATAACTCACTTTCACAGATTTTTACTTCGTCGGGAAGTAAGACTTGGCCACTGGTTGATTCACGAACCTATAACAATATATACATATATATCAAAGTATGTTCAAAATATATTTACAACACTTTTAATATATTTTGATGTTTTAAGTTTATTAAGTCAGCTGTCCTCGTTAGTAACCTACAACTAATTGTCCACAGTTAGATGTACAGAAATAAATCGATAAATATTATCTTGAATCAATCCACGACCCAGTGTATACATATCTCAGTATTGATCACAACTCAAACTATATATATTTTGGAATCAACCTCAACCCTGTATAGCTAACTCCAACATTCACATATAGAGTGTCTATGGTTGTTCCGAAATATATATAGATGTGTCGACATGATAGGTCGAAACATTGTATACGTGTCTATGGTATCTCAAGATTACATAATATATAATACAAGTTGATTAAGTTATGGTTGGAATAGATTTGTTACCAATTTTCACGTAGCTAAAATGAGAAAAATTATCCAATCTTGTTTTACCCATAACTTCTTCATTTTAAATCCGTTTTGAGTGAATCAAATTGCTATGGTTTCATATTGAACTCTATTTTATGAATCTAAACAAAAAAAGTATAGGTTTCTAGTCGGAAAAATAAGTTACAAGTCATTTTTGTAAAGGTAGTCATTTCAGTCGAAAGAACGACGTCTAGATGACCATTTTAGAAAACATACTTCCACTTTGAGTTTAACCATAATTTTTGGATATAGTTTCATGTTCATAATAAAAATCATTTTCTCAGAATAACAACTTTTAAATCAAAGTTTATCACAGTTTTTAATTAACTAACCCAAAACAGCCCGCGGTGTTACTACGACGGCGTAAATCCGGTTTTACGGTGTTTTTCGTGTTTCCAGGTTTTAAATCATTAAGTTAGCATATCATATAGATATAGAACATGTGTTTAGTTGATTTTAAAAGTCAAGTTAGAAGGATTAACTTTTGTTTGCGAACAAGTTTAGAATTAACTAAACTATGTTCTAGTGATTACAAGTTTAAACCTTCGAATAAGATAGCTTTATATGTATGAATCGAATGATGTTATGAACATCATTACTACCTTAAGTTCCTTGGATGAACCTACTGGAAAAGAGAAAAATGGATCTAGCTTCAATGGATCCTTGGATGGCTCAAAGTTCTTGAAGCAAAATCATAACACGAAAACAAGTTCAAGTAAGATCATCACTTGAAATAAGATTGTTATAGTTATAGAAATTGAACCAAAGTTTGAATATGATTATTACCTTGTATTAGAATCATAACCTACTGTAAGAAACAAAGATTTCTTGAGGTTGGATGATCACCTTACAAGATTGGAAGTGAGCTAGCAAACTTGAAAGTATTCTTGATTTTATGAAACTAGAACTTTTGGAATTTATGAAGAACACTTAGAACTTGAAGATAGAACTTGAGAGAGTTCAATTAGATGAAGAAAATTGAAGAATGAAAGTGTTTGTAGGTGTTTTTGGTCGTTGGTGTATGGATTAGATATAAAGGATATGTAATTTTGTTTTCATGTAAATAAGTCATGAATGATTACTCATATTTTTGTAATCTTATGAGATATTTCATGCTAGTTGCCAAATGATGGTTCCCACATGTGTTAGGTGACTCACATGGGCTGCTAAGAGCTGATCATTGGAGTGTATATACCAATAGTACATACATCTAAAAGCTGTGTATTGTACGAGTACGAATACGGGTGCATACGAGTAGAATTGTTGATGAAACTGAACGAGAATGTAATTGTAAGCATTTTTGTTAAGTAGAAGTATTTTGATAAGTGTATTGAAGTCTTTCAAAAGTGTATAAATACATATTAAAACACTACATGTATATACATTTTAACTGAGTCGTTAAGTCATCGTTAGTCGTTACATGTAAGTGTTGTTTTGAAACCTTTAGGTTAACGATCTTGTTAAATGTTGTTAACCCAATGTTTATAATAACAAAAGAGATTTTAAATTATTATATTATCATGATATTATGATGTACGGATATCTCTTAATATGATATATATACATTAAATGTCGTTACAACGATAAACGTTATATATATGTCTCGTTTCAAAATCATTAAGTTAGTAGTCTTGTTTTTACATATGTAGTTCATTGTTAATATAATTAATGATATGTTTACTTATCATAATATCATGTTAACTATATATATAACCATATATATGTCATCATATAGTTTTTTTTACAAGTTTTAACGTTCGTGAATCACCGGTCAACTTGGGTGGTCAATTGTCTATATGAAACCTATTTCAATTAATCAAGTCTTAACAAGTTTGATTGCTTAACATGTTGGAAACATTTAATCATGTAAACATCAATCTCAATTAATATATATAAACATGGAAAAGTTCGGGTCACTACAAAATGCAAGTAATAATCATGCAAAGGATGAAGTTGACTTTCAAAATCTATCAAAGGTTCAATGTTCGGTGCATCCTGAGGTTCTACTTTTTCATCTAAAGAATTTTGACCTAGAGAATCTGTCTCAAAGAAGACAGTTAGTTCATATGCTAGGTCTTCACGGAAAACATCATCTGGACATGCAGGTAAAGTTGGTAGAATTGGTTTCACATCAAAAATTAGTTCATCAAACACCTCATCTATTGCAGTAATGCTAGAACTAGGTTTGTTAAACACTTCATTCTCAAGCATTAAAATTTATTTCTCTAGCATGAGTGTTGGGATATAAACCAGTCTACGCTTAGGCACATAATCTTCACGTTGCATGTTCTTTTCAGTTTCAACAAGATTTTTCAAGAAATCAGGATTCGATTTACCTATCGTAGCATTGATTTTTTCATACATTAAGCTAATTTGATGGTATTTCCTAGATTTACGATTTTCAATAATATCATCAAAATCAGCATCAGAAGCATGTACAAAATGCGATGGTAAACCAGCTTGAAAATAATCAGAATGATATAATCCTGGAATCTTTTTGGAAGCATTTTCCAAAATTTTCGGATCTTCATAACCCAACCCCCACTTTTCACCATGTATCATTTTTGGTCTATTCATGAAAATCATTTATTTTGAAAGTTCCATATCCATTATAGCTTTGGATTGCTCTGTTCGATAGAGTTTTTCCTCATATCGAGCAAGTTGTGCTTTCATTTGAAAAGATTCTTTTGACAATAAAGAAATTTCAGTGTTCTTTTCAATTATGGTGTTTTCCAATTGAACGATTTTCTTGTTTAGTTTTGAAAGTGTGGGTTCACGTTGGTTTTTCAAATCAGAAAGATTTTTTTCTAAAAATTGAACTTTTTCTGCAAGTCATTCCGATTTTAAACGATAATCAGTTCTTTCAACTTTAATTGGATGAATTGTCTTTTTCAGATCTTCCAACTCAGTTTCCGTAGAGTTGAGTTGGAGAGTCAATTGTTGCACATCCGTTTGCAATTTGGATGAGGAAGGTCTGGTCTCATTCATTTTGATTTTATCTTTTAAAACCTTGTTTTCAGATTTTAAGCCTTTGACTTCTTTTGACATTGAGACCAGATTCTTCATCAAGTCATTTTGCATTTTGATAAAATCAGGTGAGATTTCAGATGATTGTACCTCATCATCATCGGATGTTGAGTCAGAATTCTCCATTGCTTCCTTAGCTTTGATGAGCTTTGTCACCTTGCAAACATTTGCATGTTCCACTTCTGAATCTGAATCATCAGTCCAGTTAAACCAAGTATCATCAATCGATTTTAGCTCTCCCCCAGTTTCCACAATCTTAGCCATCAACATTTTCTTCTTGTAGTAAGCTGCGTCCTTCTTCTTAGGCATCTTGCACTCACGAGAGTAATGACCAGCTTTGCCACAATTGAAACAAATTGAATCTTCCTTCTTGGAATCATCAGCACGTTGTTGTTTAGATTGATCAGCTTTCTTGTAGTACGAGGAAGATGATGAGTTTTTGCGTTGATTTCTTGATTTGCCTTTAAACTTGTGTTTGTTCAAGGCTTTTGTGAACATGGCTACCATCTTGACTAATTCATGGTGAGAATCTTCAACATCAGAAAGATTCAAATCTTCTGAATCAGTTGATTCTTCTACAAGCACTTTCTTGGACAAGCCTTTGGAAGACGTCAACGATTTGCTCTTCTTTTTAGCAATTAAGGCAAGTGGATCGCCCGTAGAAGACTCTTTCCTTCCTTCTTGAAGTTTAGACACTTCAGGTTGGTAATGCATAAGAACTCCAACAAGCTCATGAATAGTCAACTTGTCAATCTCTTTAGTAGATCGAACAATGGTTCTATAAGGAAGCCAATCAGCATTGAGCTTTTTGAGAAACTTCATGTTGACTTCAGCATTTACTTTTATGATCTTGCACCTTTTCAACTCATTGAGAACACCATTGAAATGACGATAGGTATCCTTGAGTGGTTCATCAGTTTCCTGCTTGAAATCTTCATAGAATCCCAGAGCCTTATTCAATTTAGTAACATCTGACATGTCATAACCTTCTTGCTGTCATTTGATCTCATCCCATTTATCTTTTGCTGTTGTGTTGCTATCAACATTTTTAAACAATTCATACGGGATAGCTTGCATAACAATATTCTTTGCCTCTATGTCACCCTGAGCTCTCTCACGCTTATCACCAGAAAGTTCATATACTGGAATTGGCATACTAGTATCCGGATGATAATCAACAACTGGACCATCTCTCAGAGAAGCCCAAATGTACTTTGCTTTCTCACCCTTATAGTCTATGTACTGAGTGATACGGTGAAGCCACTGAGTGTACTTGCCATCAAACAACACTGGAGGACGGGAATCTGATCCAATGATCAAAGTATCTTGAGTAGACATCTTGAAAATGAGGTAGATTCGGTAAAGATTCTGTATTACACAAATCTCAGATGAAAAATCACAACAATCTGATCAGAATGTCAGATTCTGTAACAGATTCGGTACTGTAGCAGATTCGGTAAAGTAGCAAATTCGGTAAAGATTCTGTATATCAGATTCTGTAAAAGAAACTGATCAGAAATACAAGAGACACACCCAGATTCAGTATAGATTCGGTAACCACAAGAATTGTAGCCTGTAACCACTTAAAACAATGAATTAAGTGATACAGAAACTCAGATTCTGTATATGATTCGGTAGTCAGATTCTGTAAGAATTTGAAGTTCAATCTCAATTCAATCCTTTTGAATTTGATTCTGTAACCTTGCTGCACAAGGAAACACGTTAGTATCACACAAAATATCAAAGATACCAAAAGTATAGGATACCGAATGTCAACTGTAGCAGTTGACAATACCGAGTCTAAGTTTAAAACTTAGAAATAGGACAGAATCCTTTCTCAAACCACACCAATTATCTGCGTATGATCAAACCGAATGTGATAGAATCATAATCATACCACAATCTGCAACACTTAAGATGAATTTAAGTAATGAAGCAGACTCGGTATAACAGTTACGATACCGAGTGTTGATCAAATCTTCAAAACTTAATGAATTAAAGAAATTGAACCGTCAGAAATGTGATTTAACACCTCATGAACACAACTAAATCCTTAAATCTTCACAAAAATCCAGAATCAAGCTTGAATTAAGCAATACCGAGAGTTTTAGCTACAAAACTCTAAAAATCAACTTGATTCTCCATAATTGAAGTTAAAAAGCTGTAATGATGATCGAAACTCTTTCTAAAATACCTAATGCACCTTTGCTGAACTTATCACAAGAATCTGAACGTCAGATTATCAAATTCGATGATACCGAATGTGATCCAAAATACCGAGAGTAATCAGATTCTGTAATCTTCAATCTCTGGATCGGTATAGTGATGTAGAATCACTTCCTGGAAGCTCTGATACCAAATGATAGGTCAGATCATGTTGAGATTGAGAGAAATGATAAGATAAAGAGAGATTCGGTAGATAGGAATGAGACTCGGTATTAGAGAGAATCGGTACAATTACATTCCACAGCTTCTAGAACTCAGTTACAATGCAATGGCTATCTAATTAGGACTACTTAGGTTCCTTATATAGCCCTCTTCTAAGGAACCTTCATTTAAGCTTATTTTCAAATTAACACTATACAACTTCGGGGTCCTAACAGATATCTAAATGAAAAGTTCTTAATCTTTCGTTATCTTTCCAACAACATGCATATCTTATAACTTATCTCAATCGCATATGTAATTAATTTAGGATTCAACATATCCTATCTAAGGGCAATATCAAAAGTACAAGCATGTATAATCCTATTTTCTCGAGCACTAGTCAGGGATACACTATTAATATGTAAAAATTAATTTACGAGTACTCACGTATCAATATTGAGATTCAATATTGCAGGAAAGGTACGTAGATGCCACGAAGATAATAAACACTAGATTGACCTCACGAGCATACCCATGATCCATACCCATAACCTCCATAGCTATAACCCATAATTTCCTTAGCCCTATCCTACTCGAAAAACTCATTTTGAGATCACGCGGGCAGAGCCCCGTCGTAGTATTTTATGTATAATACTAATAATAATAATACTCCTAACCATAAAATTAATGATAATATTAATCCTAATATTAATAATATTCTAAATATACATATATATATATATATATATATATATATATATATATATATATATATATATATATATATATATATATATATATATATATATATATATATATATATGTATGTATGTATGTAAAAAGAGAGCAGATAGATATATAGAAGAAGAATGAATTAACACTGAAACGAATTCGTTCCTTTTATAAGAATGTTGGCACCACCTACTCCTCATGCGATTGCATGAGTTTGGTGTGGTTCAGTCATGCAATCGCATGAGCTAAATATTCAGCTCACAAACGAGATTTTAAGGCTACCGACACACACACTTAACTTATTACTACGTAGAATTATTATGTATATATATTATTTTAATAAATAATATATTTAATCTTTAGAATTAATTAAATATTATATTATATTTACGCTCATGGTAAAAATATAATTTTTACAAAAATGACACGGTCGAGGTCTCACGACTCATGTACCACTTTCGGTTTTTCGAGCGCACTTTCGTACGTTTAGAAAACTTGCCTTTTACGTTACGCGACGTGTATCCTTATTAATAATTTGACTTACTCAACAATAAATTATCTTATAAAAAATGTAACTTATAAAATTGAGCGTTGTGGTCATTTACTTTTATAAATCAATGACTCGTTGTTTATCAAAATATATTATTTTAAATCGGGACGTTTTATGACTAAATTAAAATATATTTATATTTTCATTTCGAAATATAAATTTAAACTATTTACTTAATATAGTTTTTCAAAACTAATGTCATTCAAAACTTATGTATTTAGGAATCGTTAAATATTAAAAATTACAATCTCGTAACATTTGTATTTTTAAAGTTTTAAAATTAATATAATTCATTTATCTATACACGTTCATAAAACGTTTTAATAATCAAATTATTTTATATTCAAAAATCATTTTATTACAAAGGTTATAATTGTAGAAGTTTGTTCATGTCATAACACGTTTTTAATAATAAAAGTCTATTATATCGAAAAGGCATTTTCGTTAAAGAAAGTACAATCATATATGAATCATATATCAGGTTTCAGGGTTTTAAATTTTCATTTTTAATCATGACTCGTAGGATTAAGTCTAAAGGAAAATCAAACGTAAGGAATCATCTTAATGTAAAATGTCGATCTATATAACTTGTCAATATTTAATATGCATAAATATGTTTTAAATACACATCGCAAGTTATTTATATATCTAACAATTAATGTTCAACTTATGTTATTTAACAAAGACATTTTAAAAACCAAGTTATCTTATATCGAAAATCATTTTCTCACTTTTGAAAATAGATCAATCAAGTAGTATGAAATTTAATTATCCACTAACATTTGTCTGACATTAAATAAGTGATACTTTGTTCTCATTTGAAAATTACTTTACCAATTATTCCGAATACCATTAAAAAGAAACGATTTCTCCAATCATCGTGGTCCTCATAACAGAGACTCGTAATCATAATTCAATGTATCTAATAATTCAATCATATGATATTATCTTTTAATTCCGTCAATAACTATATTGAACAAATATCGAAACAACTCGTTTATGTAAAGTATTATATATCTAATACTTTGTTAACGTTTTCAATTAATAAGTATATATTATATATACATATCAGTATACACATAAATGTTCGTGAATCGTCAGGCATGGTCAAAGGGTGATTGATTTCATGAATATAGATTTCAAAATTTTCGAGACTCAACATTACAGATTTTGCTTATCGTGTCGAAACATATAAAGATTAAAGTTTAAATTTGGTCGGAAATTTCCGGGTCATCACACCTATGTCATACTTCCCTTACTCTTAATAAGGAATAGTATGATTTAGGCCCCGCTAAATATAAATTTAAAACAGTACCCCCCCCTCTTCTAGTGATTGATTCTGACATGTTGCGACCTAACGACACCGCACAAATAAAACCGTCCATTTCGGTCATATCAAGAGGGAAGCTAGTTTTTGGCGCCGCTGCCAGGGAACTGGTATTAGACAATACTGCTTTTATCAAACTCATTCACAAACATTTAGTGGTGTCTAAGAAAGACAATTATACATGGACTTGGTTGTTGGATTTTTCGAACAGTCTCCAATTATATTGGAACCAAAAGGATCCTGCCTCTCGTAGTCGGTCTGGCCACTTGGTTTGTTGAATAGTTCATGCGAATCTCTATTATTGATATACCAAGAAATCAGTAGAAAGAACCAAAAACATATCTAAACTTAGGATAGTTAGATTATCTTAGATTAAATTAGATTACCTGAAATTACACTACCTTAGATTAAGATTCTATTAGATTACTTTAGGATTGCATTAGATTACCTTAGGAATTTAGTTTATCTGCTTAAAGTTAAAAACAAAAAGGCATACCCAGTGTATGACCCAAACCCGATCTAGACCAGGGCCGTTGTTCTTCGTACCTGATCCAGACGCAATAATCTCTAAAGCAAGCAAGAAAGCACGAATCGGAAATCAAATGGCGTTACGCATTACTTTAGCAGAAAACACCAAACCCTCGATTGAAGGTCGAGGAGGACCGATCAGATTCCCAAAGATTCAAGGACATTCGTTCGAGTTAAAACATCACATCATTCAGCTCATTCAAAATAGTTGTCAGTTTCATGGATTACCGAATGATAATCCTAACTCTCACCTCGATAAATTCATATCTCTTTCGAACTCCTACAAACAGCTAGGGATAGGACATGATATAGTCCGGCTATACGTTTTTCCCTATTCTCTCACTCATCATACACAAACATGGTTCGAAGGACTGAAAAAAGATTCCATCATGTCATGGACGGAGATGGCTACTAAATTCTTAACCAAATATTTCCCTCCTTCTAAACAAATCAAACTCAAGAATGACATCATTAACTTTAAACAAAGTTATGATGAATCTCTTTACACTGCATGGGAGCGATTCAAAACCCTACTGAAGAAATGCCCTAATCACCAATTAGAACGGTCATCTCAAATCTGCACCTTCTACAATGGTCTTACGGTAAATCATAGGATGACGATCGATGCAGCAGCTCAAGAAAATCTGATGAACCAAACCGTAGACGAAGCATGGGAATTGCTCGAGAACATGACAATCCATCATCATGACTGGAACAGTGGTGAAACAACTTCATCATCTGCCCCACTCTCTGCACTTAACAATCAAACGGAGGCCATCAAATCCTTCACGGATAAGATGGAATCTCTTGCTAAACAACTCGGAGAATTGAAGGTGCAGCCACAGCATGTTAACCAGGCTCAGGCATGTGTTAATTGTACCAACCCGCAACCCACTGAAGAATATCAAGTTGAGTACGAGAACCCTGATGGTTCAATCTGTTACGTTCAATACCCAGCTCGTCAACCAAATCCCGGATTCAATTAGCAACCTAGGGTTAACCAATTTCAACGAAGCAACCAGCCTTTTCGCTATTGCTACCCACCTTATCCAGCCCAAAAATCTCAGTTGTCCTACGATCAACCACTTTCGCTCACTGGTCCACCAGTCGAGGAAAATTCTTCAACCACCCAAATTACAAAAGTAACCAACCCCACTCTCGGAGCTGATGATCAGCTGACTCAGTTCATTCAAGGACAACAATGGCTAAATCAGAGAACTGTATCTAGACAAGACCAGACAGAGATACTAATGAGAAATCAATTGGCTCTGCTAAAAAGTCTAGAAATGCAGCTCGGACAGTTATTACAACGCCTTGAAACCCGACCACAAGGGAGATTGCCTAGTAATACTATACAAAATCCCCACATAGAAGAAGCTAAGCAAATGGATTTTGTAATCCCAGGGGAAGAACCATGGAGAAGGTCAGCTAGGCTCAAGAACAAATCAACATATACTCAGAAGCTGCCCACTGCAACTCTAGTTCGTGTACCCTACCCTGGAACGCTACAGGAGGAACCATCCAAGCTTGATTCCTTCAAACTTGATGGAAGATTCCTGAACACCATGTCCAAAGTTCGCAACCAGAAGAGATATATTCGAAGGATTCTTTCTACAAAGGAGAGGATACCAAATTCTAACAAAATTCCACTGAGTGAAGAATTGAAACGACCCGTCATAATCCATCTGGACGAAGTCTTCAATAGTTGGTCCCATTGCGAGGTACTGACCTAAATATGTCATGAACGAATCCATGTAATATATTTAAAATGAGCAAATTCAAAGCGAAAGATTTCTTTCAGACCTGAGAATAAACATGTGTGACGACCCGGAAATTTTCGACCAAATTTAAACTTAATTTCAATATGAATTCGACACGATAAGCAAAGTCTATAATGTTGAGACTTGAAAAATTTGGAACTATGTTACATATTCAATTACCTTGACTATTCCTAGTGATTCACGAACAAGTAATTATAACTTGATATGTGTATATATATATATATATATATATATATATATATATATATATATATATATATATATAATAATTTGAAATATAATTTTAAATATTGTATGATGTGGTTACTATATATAAAATTATTAAATATTACATAATTAATAAATTGTATATAAAGTGTAAATACAAATTAAGAATATAGTCGTAATAATAACTATATTATTACTTTCATTATTAGTACTAATATCAACATCAATATCAGTTTTATGTATATATTATAATTGTAATCTAAATATTATCAGTTAATAAAATTGTTATTATTATGTATTTGTATTATAATTCTTGTTAGTATAACTATTATTAAGAATTATAAATATTATGATTAATTTTATTGTTATCATTTTTATTATGATTGCTATTAAACTTACCAAAACTATCATTTTATTCATTTATTATAAGTAACATATTATTATTATCTTTATTATTATTGTCATTATTAATATACTTATTTTTAATCTTATTGTTATTAATACTAACTTAATTTACAGAATCATAGTTTGTAATACATATTTATTAACTATAAATAAAATAAAATAAAATAAAAATAACGGATAATATATATATATATATATATATATATATATATATATATATATATATATATATATATATATATATATATATATATATATATATATATATATATATATATATATATATATATATATATATATATATATATATAGGAAGTAGATCTATCCCTATCTGATTTATATTGTTTTGGTTCTTCCTGGTACGAAATCGGTTTCATATCATTTTCCCAACTGTAGGTAATTGATTTCTCTAGTACAAATCAGAGATTTAAACATAGGAACAATCCAAAATTTGTTAGAGATAACTATCTGGCTAATATCATTTAATCATATAAAAATCAGGAAGTCGTAAAATTTTTGTTTGATTTCACAATCCAGCTGTTTCAAATTTTGTTTCCATCTTCAAATCTGTTTCATATCATTTTCAGTAGTACAGATTTGTTAACCATCGTATTCGACTTCTATTTTTTTTTATTGCTTCTGACAGAATATTTGCTGTCGATTAAATCCAGCTACAAAACAAAGAAATAAATCACAATCATTCTATTCCTATACTACTAGATTAAAACCATTTCAAAACACCTTAATTTTCTTATCAAGCATACATGTATTTCATCAACCTTCAACCGCCACCACCTTGTTGAGCCACCACCAACGTAAACCACCATGGTGAACCACCCACCACCTATTATGTTATATTTATATATATACATGTACATAAGATCATACACAACCCTCATAGATATCTACCTCCTTTTTCTGTATTCGTTTTCTATTCCAACACCACCCATTAAAATAATTACCTGCTGCACTATTTTTGTGTTTCTTCCAACTCCTGTTCGAAGGCAGCTACAGCTGCATAATTTTTTCTTTTTCTTCTCCTTGCTACTTCTTCATGTTTTCATTCGAAAACCATCGTATACCTGCTGCAAGGTTTTCTTTTTGTTTCCGCCTTCTACTCCTACTGCTGCGTGTTTATTTATGTTTCTAAATCAAAGATGATGGGTACACGAGACAAGCTTGGAGTTGATGAATGATTTATGATAATGAAAAAGTTAAAGTGATGGGGACAGCCATATGAATGAAACAGATATCCAATTATTTCCACTTACAAATTGACAATTTGCACTTTGCATATTGGATTCTTTCTTTGTTTGGGCCACCACGTTTATTTTTTTTCTCTCTTTGAACCGTGAGCTCATTTTCTCCTTTTCTGTTTCGTTTCCAACAAGTAGCAATAAGATGATGATGGAAGTAATGATGTGGTCGTATTACTATATTGCACATTCGAATTCTATTTTTTTCTGTTTCCATCGATTGTGGTGTGATGCAAATTGGGTCACCATGGTTATTTTCTAGTAGGGCCAACTTTTGAGTGGGTTATTATTAGGCTTAGTTAATTACATTTTTGGGCTTGTATCAGGTAATCAATTCTCGAGATTACTACAGCTGCGTTTGTTGATGAGCTTCGGTTAAAAAATAGCGATTATAATGAAGAAGTAAAAGGCAAGGTGATGGAAAGTTGAGGACATGAATATCGATTATGATAGACATAGTAATGATTAAGTTATGAACATGATAATGATTAGATGAAGATAATGATAAGTAGGTGCCGGGTTTAATGTTGATGTCAATATGATTTTGGTAGTTGATGATGATAATAGGATGGAGAATGGGGATAATTACAGTTGATGAAGGAGCTGTGGTGATAATACATAGAAGATATGATAATGATAAAAATTAGTTCACGATTATGATCATGATTATGTTTTGATTATGAATATGACTATGATCATGATAATGAAAATGATGATACAGTTATGTAAATGGTAGGTTAGATGATGATGAAAAGGTAAATGGCATTTGAATTAAGAAGAAGATGAAAAGCAAAATAGGAAAATAACGGATTAAATATAATTGGAAACGGAATTAAATCAGAAATGTGATGACAGAGGAATGATAAAAGACGTTAACGGGTTAGCGGTAGGTCGCGGGTTCGAGCCCGGACAAGGGCACTTATTTTTGGGACTTATTCTTTGAGGTAGTTTTCTATTATTATTATTATTATTATTATTATTATTATTATTATTATTATTATTATTATTATTATTATTATTATTATTATTATTATTATTATTATTATTATTATTATTATGATTATTATTATTATTATTATTATTATTATTATTATTATTATTATTATTATTATTATTATTATTATTATTATTATTATTAGTATTAGTATTATAATTAAACCTTATTAGTATTATTATTAATAATAAAATCATTATTAGTATTATCCTTATTATTAATATGATTATCATTATTAGTATTATTTTTATCATTATTATTATTATAATTAAAATTACTAACTATAACTTTAGTTTTAAATATATTTCGTAAATAAAATATACCTATATTTTTTATGATCTTAAACTAAAAATAATAGATATTATAAATTAGATACAAACTTTAAATATATAGAAAGTATATATAGTAAGTATAATACTTTTACTAATAAAATACGTTTTTGTTCATTTACGTTTTAATATAACTCGAATTTATTAAAGATGTTATCATATTAAAAATTACGAATATTTAAAAATATTAATACTAAATACTTATCCAAAATATTTTAATAAAGTATATAATAGGTTATTATGATAATTTAATAGAATAGATATAAAATAAATATATTTAAGTAATTATTAATATTAAATTTAATATCACCAGTATATTACTAATATTAAAATACATATCTATTTGAATATTATTATATGTGTTAATATACATACTTGATATAGGTTCGTGAATCCGAGGGCAACTCTGCATTGTTCAATATCGACATACGTATTTTTACTACAAAATACAGTATAGTGAGTTCATTTGATTCCGTTTTACTCTTTACATTTTTGGGACTGAGAATACATGCGCTACTTTTACAACTACTTTATTAAATGCTTTTGAAATACATTTTGAACTGCGAATACATGAAATGCTTTTATAAATGTTTAACGAGATAGACACAAGCAAAACATTCCTCGAATAAATTATGTGGACGTGATAATTGCCACCATTGAATTATGTGGACGTGATAATTGCCACAATTGATATGAATATTTTTTCCCTGATTATTATTGCTTGGTAACCTAACAATTAGGGAACATCACTAATTTTGAGAATTAGTGCACGCTTAATTGACGCGAATCCTAAAGGTAGCTACCGGGTTTAACACCCCTACCCAGAATGTTCACTAGATGGAAGGGCTAGTGGGCGTGGTGTTTAGTACTTCGAAGTTTATATGATTATTATACAGACGAGATGTTCTGTTTTGAGGATATTATTATGCGCATTATATGTTAAGGTCGGTTACCAAGCCAAGCTATGAAAGCAATGAAAAGTGAATGTTATGTATCGAGAGAATGATTTTATACACAGGTTATGTGTATGTTATTTTTGTGCACGAGATATGTGTACGGTTACTAAGATTTATGAAAGATGATTTCGTACAAGAGAAAGGTGTACTGTATTTAAAAGATATCGCATGTACATTACAGGTGGGTATAGGATTCGGGCTCGTTTGTACAATGCAGCATTTAAATCTTGTGGTCTATCAAAATGATAAATTTTATTGTTTTATGATAAACCTATTAACTCACCAACCTTTTGGTTGACACTTGAAAGCATGTTTATTCTCAGGTATGAAAGAAATCTTTTGCTGTGCATTAGCTCATATTAGAGACATTACTTGGTGTCATTCATGACATATTTCAAAAGACGTTGCATTCGAGTCATCGAGTTCATTAAGATTATTATTAAGTCAATTATAGATGGATATATTATGAAATGGTATGCATGCCGTCAACTTTCGATGTAAATTAAAGTTTGTCTTTTAAAAACGAATGCAATGTTTGTAAAATGTATCATATAGAGGTCAAGTACCTCGCAATGAAATTAACTATTGTGAATTGTTTATAATGTATATGAACGGGTCCTTTCATTTGGTATCAGAGCGGTGGTCTTAGCGAACCAGGTCTTGCATTAGTGTGTCTAACTGATAGTTGTTTAGATGCATTAGTGAGTCTGGACTTCGACCGTGTCTGCATGTCAAAAGTTTTGCTTATCATTTCGTGTCGAAAATTACCTACTTATCATTCTTAGGGAATCACTTGCTTAGCATTCTAAGTCTAGACACATCTTATTGCATTGATTGCATGCATAGTGTATAAACAAAATTCATATCTTAGCGTATCTGCTAATTCATATCTTAGCGTATATGTCACTGTAAACTTTGCCTAACATATTCTGTAAATTTCTCTGTAATCTACGAAATCTTTTGTTATATATATATATATATTCTATGAAATTAGAATACCATCCGATAGCCGAAAATCATTCATATCGAAAAATCCTTTACTCAATCTTATGAAATGGAACTCGTCACTAGTTCAAGTTCTTCGGAACCCGACAGCTATTCCGACATGGATGTTCACTGATATTGCTTTAAACATACATATAATTCGACGCAATATCATTTATATTTCATCAGCTTTTATCGTTTACTAAGACATTCAAATGTATAAATCGCGAGAAAAATGACAAAAGATAATACGAGCTCGAAGTTTGAAGAAAAGACGATAAACGATGGATTTAAACCAAATATATATCGAGATAACGTTACCCGAATACAAGTTCAAGATGAGCAAAGAAGAAGAGTTCAAATAAAAAGTTCCAAGTCGATATACGTAAACACGGGATCAAAAGAGAACAAAACATAAAAGAAAAACAAGAAAACTGTCGGCTATTCTTACGCGAATCGTGTAACATTCCACACGAAACGCGTAGTAGTTATACCTTACGCCGATCGTGTGGACTCCTACGCGAAACGCGTAATATCTTGTCCAGAGTCAGATTCAAATGCAAATGGGACGGTCTCTTTTTTCAGTTTAATATTACTACTGCCATCAACTTTTCAGCTGTACATGGTGTATACACTCAAGTATACCTACTGCACTTCAAATAAAATACAAATTATATTGGGAAGGATGGGATATATATGTACAAGGAGACGTACAGAAGAAAGAGAGACACATAGAGGAGTAGTACACATTTTCAAGAGATACACAAACAAAAACACATATCACAAAATAATTAGCTACTGTCATTTATTTTTTTAGTACTCTGTATCATTCAATTTCATTTTCAATTCCAAGGTTCAATATTTAGGATAGTTTCAAATATTAAGGGTGTATTGTTCGTGATTAAGGGTATTATTGTACGCGCAAAAGGGGTGTTGTTATTGTAATTTTCTACCATTGAAGTTATTGAAAGTGAAGAATTTTTCGTAAGTATGTTCTGTTAAAATTATCGTTATCAGTTTTTATCATTATTATTATGTTTGTATATTTATATTTTTATGTTTACCATAGTATAATGAGTAGCTAATTTCCCCAGTGTTTGCTTAGATGTAGAGCCCCTAGTGAAATGGATTGTTATTATTTGTAAAAAATTAAAATGTAACTTTAGTATTTTTAACATTGTGCCTAATTGAAAGAACCATTATTATGTATTTGGATATTTAACCCTTGTCACTTAATTTGTTAGATTAAAAATAACGAAAGTTATTTTTATTTATATAAATTAAGCTTCAACATTAAAAGTGATCTAGACGAACTTATAACTAATTTACTAACACTAAATTAAAAAGTAAGGTTCGGTGGTTTGGGTAATATCACTAGTCATATAATAGTGAAATTGTAAAAAGGGAAACCGTTATGATTTGGGTTTTGGCGAAGGTCAAAACTGGGTTGGATCTCAATTTAAATACTTAAGGACTAGTAACTATCTAAATATAATCCAATGAAAATTAGATTTAATTTAGTTAGTCAAAACTTATTATTTATTCGAAAGGAAAATATAAGTTTTATACTAAACATTTTAATACGAGCTTAAACTTAAAACAATCCATGGACCTAGAGGTGACACATTTAAGTAAACAGTCCCTTTTATTTTGCTAATTATTATTATTATTATTATTATTATTATTATTATTATTATTATTATTATTATTATTATTATTTACGTTTATTTTATTCAGTAAGTAAAACTAAAAAAAAACATATACACAACATTATATTTCAGTGTATTCGTTACTATTTTGTCACCTGGATTATAACATACGCGAATCGCGTATATCTCTACACGATACGCGTACACATTAAACCATATGCGAAACGCGTATTATACTACACGAAACGCGTAAGTATAATACGGGTACTGTACAAACTAGGTTAAAATTTAGGGTTTTAATTATTTTATTATTATATTTAAGTTGTTAGTTTATAATTAGTATTAATTTATTATTAGTAATTAGTTTATAACTAGTTAATTATTATAATTCCTATTAATTTATATTAATTTAGTTAAAACATGTTATTTAGTTAATTTAAATAAATTTACATTATAATTACTCAAAACAAAATTCTAAACAATTAGTTTTATTAAAAGTTATTATTTAATTAATTATCATTTAGTAATAAACTTATTAGTATAATTTCAATTAATTCGCTTTTAAATTAATAATTATAAATAATGTATTTGTATAAATTAATAAGTAGTTCAATTAAATTAGGATTAAGTTATATTTTATTATTATTATGTAGTATTATTATTTCCTAATCCAAAACCCCCTTAAAATAAGTTTAACTTCAAAGACTATTAAAAACCATTGAACACTGTCTCCCTGTGGAACGAACCGGATTTACCGACAAACTAAACTACGCGGATAGGACTAGATGCCTATATGTGTGAAATCAACCTAAAATCATTAAAATACCACATATACAATAAATCAATTCGTGTAACAAAATAACTCAAATCCGTTCATAAATAAAGGTACTGTTTCAACGCATCAACTTTTTGGCGCCGCTGCCGGGGATCAGTTATGTTTAAAAGATTTTAATAGACTTTTAGTTATTCAATCCTTTTATAGGAATTCATTCCTAGAAAAGCTTTTAATGTTATGATAGAAATTAATGCATGAATTTACGTTCCTCCAACACTGAATTAACTCCTCCATATCCTGAACCCGAAAGAGAATTTCACGAACGCTTAAGAGCTCAAGAAGTAAAATCTCTCGCTGAGGATTTAGAATCACTTTCATTAGATTCTAACTCTGAACCAGATATTCAACAAATCATAGAACCAGATATGGCTGTTACAAATCAAACGATGGAAGCATTAATGAAGGCGACAAGAACAGGTCAAGGCCACGCAATCATCCAACCTACGAGACTGACGGCTTTGAAATAAAAGGTCAATTCCTTCACATGGTGACTAATACATGCCAATTCGGTGGAGCTCCAAATGAGGATGCTAACGAGCATCTTCGTAAGTTTTTAAGCATTTGCAAACTATTTAAAATTAAGGATGTCTCCGATGAAGTCGCATGTTTGAAAATCTTTCCATGGTCCTTAAAAGACGATGCAAGAGATTGGCTAGACTCATTACCAGAATGTTATATCGAAAACTGGAATGACATGATGGACAAATTTTTGTCAGAATTCTTCCCTGCTTCAAAAGCAGCAAAATTGCAAAGTGATATAAATCACTTCAAACAAAAGCTTAACGAAACCCTTTATGAAGCTTGGACCCGATTCAACAAAATGCTTAAGTTATGTCCTCAACACGGGTTGAATACATTCTAAAAAGTCCAAATATTTTATAAAGGAGTAAATGTTGCTACTAGAAAAGATATCGATGTTGTAGCCGGTGGTTCGATAATGAAGAAAACACCAGAAGACGCTCACACAATTGTAGTGACCTGAACTTTTCCATGTTTATATATATTAATTTAGATTGATATTTACATGATTAAATGTTTCCAACATGTTAAGCAATCAAACTTGTTAAGACTTGATTAATTGAAATATGTTTCATATAGACAATTGACCACCCAAGTTGACCGGTGATTCACGAACGTTAAAACTTGTAAAAACTATATGATGACATATATATGGATATATATATAGTTAACATGATACTATGATAAGTAAACATATCATTAAGTATATTAACAATGAACTACATATGTAAAAACAAGACTACTAACTTAATGATTTTTAAACGAGACATATATGTAACGATTATCGTTGTAAAGACATTTAATGTATGTATATCATATTAAGAGATATTCATACATGATAATATCATGATAATATAATAATTTAAAATCTCATTTGATATTATAAACATTGGGCTAACAACATTTAACAAGATCGTTAACCTAAAGGTTTCAAAACAACACTTACATGTAACGACTAACGATGACTTAACGACTCAGTTAAAATGTATATACATGTAGTGTTTTAATATGTATTTATACACTTTTGAAAGACTTCAATACACTTATCAAAATACTTCTACTTAACAAAAATGCTTACAATTACATCCTCGTTCAGTTTCATCAACAATTCTACTCGTATGCACCCGTATTCGTACTCGTACAATACACAGCTTTTAGATGTATGTACTATTGGTATATATACTCCAATGATCAGCTCTTAGCAGCCCATGTGAGTCACCTAACACATGTGGGAACCATCATTTGGCATCTAGCATGAAATATCTCATAAAATTACAAAAATATGAGTAATCATTCATGACTTATTTACATGAAAACAAAATTACATATCCTTTATATCTAATCCATACACCAACGACCAAAAACACCTACAAACACTTTCATTCTTCAATTTTCTTCATCTAATTGATCTCTCTCAAGTTCTATCTTCAAGTTCTAAGTGTTCTTCATATATTTTACAAGTTCTAGTTACATAAAATCAAGAATACTTTCAAGTTTGCTAGCTCACTTCCAATCTTATAAGGTGATCATCCAACCTCAAGAAATCTTTGTTTCTTACAGTAGGTTATCATTCTAATACAAGGTAATAATCATATTCAAACTTTGGTTCAATTTCTATAACTATAACAATCTTATTTCAAGTGATGATCTTACTTGAACTTGTTTTCGTGTCATGATTCTGCTTCAAGAACTTCGAGCCATCCAATGATCCGTTGAAGCTAGATCCATTTTTCTATTTTCCAGTAGATTTATCCAAGGAACTTAAGGTAGTAATGATGTTCATAACATCATTCGATTCATACATATAAAGCTATCTTATTCGAAGGTTTAAACTTGTAATCACTAGAACATAGTTTAGTTAATTCTAAACTTGTTCGCAAACAAAAGTTAATCCTTCTAACTTGACTTTTAAAATCAACTAAACACATGTTCTATATCTATATGATATGCTAACTTAATGATTTAAAACCTGGAAACACGAAAAACACCGTAAAACCGGATTTACGCCGTCGTAGTAACACCGCGGGCTGTTTTGGGTTAGTTAATTAAAAACTATGATAAACTTTGATTTAAAAGTTGTTATTCTGAGAAAATGATTTTTATTATGAACATGAAACTATATCCAAAAATTATGGTTAAACTCAAAGTGGAAGTATGTTTTCTAAAACGGTCATCTAGACGTCGTTCTTTCGACTGAAATGACTACCTTTACAAAAATGACTTGTAACTTATTTTTCCGACTATAAACCTATACTTTTTCTGTTTAGATTCATAAAATAGAGTTCAATATAAAACCATAGCAATTTGATTCACTCAAAACGGATTTAAAATGAAGAAGTTATGGGTAAAACAAGATTGGATAATTTTTCTCATTTTAGCTACGTGAAAATTGGTAACAAATCTATTCCAACCATAACTTAATCAACTTGTATTGTATATTATGTAATCTTGAGATACCATAGACACGTATACAATGTTTCGACCTATCATGTCGACACATCTATATATATTTCGGAACAACCATAGACACTCTATATGTGAATGTTGGAGTTAGCTATACAGGGTTGAGGTTGATTCAAAAATATATATAGTTTGAGTTGTGATCAATACTGAGATACGTATACACTGGGTCGTGGATTGATTCAAGATAATATTTATCGATTTATTTTTGTACATCTAACTGTGGACAACTAGTTGTAGGTTACTAACGAGGACAGCTGACTTAATAAACTTAAAACATCAAAATATATTAAAAGTGTTGTAAATATATTTTGAACATACTTTGATATATATGTATATATTGTTATAGGTTCGTGAATCAACCAGTGGCCAAGTCTTACTTCCCGACGAAGTAAAAATCTGTGAAAGTGAGTTATAGTCCCACTTTTAAAATCTAATATTTTTGGGATGAGAATACATGCATGTTTTATAAATGATTTACAAAATAGACACAAGTACGTGAAACTACATTCTATGGTTGAATTATCGAAATCGAATATGCCCCTTTTTATTAAGTCTGGTAATCTAAGAATTAGGGAACAGACACCCTAATTGACGCGAATCCTAAAGATAGATCTATTGGGCCTAACAAACCCCATCCAAAGTACCGGATGCTTTAGTACTTCGAAATTTATATCATATCCGAAGGGTGTCCCGGAATGATGGGGATATTCTTATATATGCATCTTGTTAATGTCGGTTACCAGGTGTTCACCATATGAATGATTTTTATCTCTATGTATGAGATGTGTATTGAAATATGAAATCTTGTGGTCTATTATTATGATTTGATATATATAGGTTAAACCTATAACTCACCAACATTTTTGTTGACGTTTTAAGCATGTTTATTCTCAGGTGATTATTAAGAGCTTCCGCTGTTGCATACTTAAATAAGGACGAGATTTGGAGTCCATGCTTGTATGATATTGTGTAAAAACTGCATTCAAGAAACTTATTTTGTTGTAACATATTTGTATTGTAAACCATTATGTAATGGTCGTGTGTAAACAGGATATTTTAGATTATCATTATTTGATAATCTACGTAAAGCTTTTTAAAACCTTTATCTATGAAATAAAGGTTATGGTTTGTTTTAAAAATGAATGTAGTCTTTGAAAAACGTCTCATATAGAGGTCAAAACCTCGCAATGAAATCAATTAATATGGAACGTTTTTAATCAATAAGAACGGGACATTTCAGTTGGTATCCGAGCGTTGGTCTTAGAGAACCAGAATTTTGCATTAGTGTGTCTTATCGAGTTTGTTAGGATGCATTAATGAGTCTGGACTTCGACCGTGTTTACTTGAAAAATGATTGCTTAACAAATTTTGTTGGAAACTATATATTTTTAACATGTGAATATTATGTGATATATTAATCTCTTAACGCGTTTGATATTATGTGATAGATGTCTACCTCTAGAACAAGTCCCATTGACTCACCTAATAATAATGAAGAGTCAAATGTAAATTGGAATGATTCGTGGACTGATTCACAAGTTCCCGAAGAGGAACCGGAAGAAGAGTCGAAACCGGAAGAAGAATCGGAACCGGAAGAAGAATCGGAACCGGAAGAAGAAATGGAACCGGTGGGGGAAATAATAAAACGGTTAAGTAAAAGAGAATCCTCAACCAACCGACCAAGGTTAATTATGGTCAATGGTGTTTCCGCCAAGGAAGCAAAATATTGGGAGGATTACCAATTCTCTGATGAATCGGATTCCGACGAGAATTCCGATGATGTTATAGAAATTACCTCAACTGAATTTAAAAAGGCAAAAGAAAATAATAAGGAAAAGGGCATAAAAATAGAGAAATCTAATTCCAACCCCGATGAACTTTATATGTATCGTCAACCCCCGAAGTCCTTAAGTTGTAACAATGACCCGGGAACCTCTAAACCACCAGATTTTTCTAAACCAATGTGGACAACGACGGCTCGTATTAGGGGAACATCATATATCCCTAGAAACTTGGCAAAACGAACCAAAACCGAAGAAGAAGAAACGAGCGAGTCAGAATAAGATAGTTGTATTCGTGTGGTGTAATATATGTAATATAGTGTTCTTATGCTTTATGATATATGTAAAAATTGCTTGTATTAATAAGTATTTTTTTATGAATCTAACTCTTGTCTATTTTACGGTTTAAAAACACAAAATGGATAGACAACCCAATATTTTAAGAGACCTACCCGGAGACATAATTGATGAAATCTTGTCTAGAGTCGGCCAGAATTCCTCGGCACAACTATTTAAGGCGAGATCAGTTTGTAAGACATTCGAAGAACGTTCCAAGAATGTCTTGGTTTATAAGATACTTTCGTTTGAAAGATGGGGGATATCACATTGGGAAACCCATAAGTTACGATGTGTTTACTTTGACGCATATATTGCGGGGAACCCAAATGCTATTTTACGCAACGGGTTAAGAAATTATTTTGACTCAATATATCCGAATATTGGACTTCGTGATTTAGAAAAAGCGGCTAACATGCAACATAGAGAAGCATGTTATGCTTACGGATTAGTAATGTTCGCTTCTCACCAAAGTGAGAACAAGAACATCGGGCTACAACTATTAAACAAAACGTTTCCACAAGTGACGGAGTCGGTAATTGGGGTAAGAAATGAGGTTTTTAGATTATTACGGGACTGTTGGACATTACGTAACCCTCGTCCCTTTGACGACGTTACAACACGCTGTCTTATCAACGGCCATAACGGTTATGTTCCACAAGACCAAGGATGGGAAGTAGTCCTAGTAAAACCAGAATGCATGACTTGTTTCTGGACGTATGAATTACGTGTCTTTATTGCCTTTGCTGAACGACTTGTGTACTAGCTAGAATTATCTTCACAACTATCTTGTATCAAAGTTATTGTGTGCTATATTTCATGCTTTATGTAAAATAAGCGGTATTGTAAGTTTGTAAAATATTGTATAAAAGTTTGAACGCGAAATATTATTATAATCAGTTTTTCATATAGAATTGTAGTAGTTGAATTGTATATTAGCTACTAAGTATGAACTTAACGGGAAATGGCACCGACTACTCGACACACCATGAATATGAATGAAGAGGAATTCCGTACTTTTCTAGCTTCAAACATAGCCGCAGTACAGGCTGCGCTACATACCAATAATAACCTTGGATCTAGCAGTACAGGAAATCGTGTAGGATGCACCTACAAAGAATTCACTGCCTGCAAACCTTTGGAATTTGATGGAACCGAAGGACCGATCGGATTGAAACGGCGGACCGAGAAGCTCGAATCGGTGTTTGCCATAAGTAAGTGTACTGAAGAGGACAAAGTGAAGTACGCTACGCATACCTTCACAGGTTCTACGTTAACATGGTGGAATACCTATCTAGAGCAAGTGGGACAAGATGATGCGTACGCACTACCGTGGTCAGCATTCAAGCACTTGATGAACGAGAAGTACCGTCCCAGAACCGAGGTCAATAAGCTCAAGACAGAACTTAGAGGGTTACGGACCCAAGGATTTGATATTACCACGTACGAAAGACGATTCACAGAATTGTGCCTATTGTGTCCGGGAGCGTTCGAAGATGAGGAAGAGAAGATTGACGCATTTGTGAAAGGTTTACCGGAAAGAATCCAAGAAGATATAAGTTCACACGAGCCCGCCTCCATACAACAGGCATGTAGAATGGCTCACAAACTAGTGAACCAGATTGAAGAAAGAATTAAAGAACAGACTGCTGAAGAGACCAATGTGAAGCAAGTCAAAAGAAAGTGGGAGGAAAACGGTGATAAGAATCACCAATACAACAACAACAGCAATTACAACAATAATCGCAACAATCATCCCAACAATCGCAACATCAATCGCAACTACAACAAATGGCCCAACAACAACAACAACAACAACAACAACAACAACAACAACAGCAACTACAATAATCATCCTAACAACAATAATAACCGCAACAACAACAACAATCAGAAGTAGCTATGCCAAAGGTGTGAAAAGTATCACTCGGGGTTCTGCACCAAATTTTGCAACAAGTGTAAAAGAAATGGTCATAGCGCGGCGAAGTGTAAGGTTTACGGACCAGGGGTTAATAGAACGAAAGGAACAAATGGTGTCGGAACGAGTAATGGCGGAGCAAGTAGTGTCGGAGCAAGTTATGCCAATGTAGTTTGTTATAAATGTGGAAAACTGGGCCACATTATTAGAAATTGCCCGAACCAGGAGAACACGAATGGACAAGGCCGCGGAAGAGTTTTCAATATTAATGCGGCAGAGGCACAGGAAGACCCGGAGCTTGTTACGGGTACGTTTCTTATTGACAATAAATCTGCTTACGTTTTATTTGATTCGGGTGCGGATAGAAGCTATATGAGTAGAGATTTTTGTGCTAAATTAAGTTGTCCATTGATGCCTTTGGATAGTAAATTTTTACTCGAATTAGCAAATGGTAAATTAATTTCAGCAGATAATATATGTCGGAATCGAGAAATTAAACTGGTTAGCGAAACATTTAAGATTGACTTGATACCAGTAGAGTTAGGGAGTTTTGATGTGATAATCGGTATGGACTGGTTGAAAGAAGTGAAAGCAGAGATCGTTTGTTACAAAAATGCAATTCGCATTATACGAGAAAAAGGAAAACCCTTAATGGTGTACGGAGAAAAGGGCAACACGAAGCTACATCTTATTAGTAATTTGAAGGCACAAAAACTAATAAGAAAAGGTTGCTATGCTGTTCTAGCACACGTCGAGAAAGTACAAACTGAAGAAAAGAGCATCAATGATGTTCCCGTCGCAAAAGAATTTCCCGATGTATTTCCGAAAGAATTACCGGGATTACCCCCACATCGATCCGTTGAATTTCAAATAGATCTTGTACCAGGAGCTGCACCAATAGCTCGTGCTCCTTACAGACTCGCACCCAGCGAGATGAAAGAACTGCAAAGCCAATTACAAGAACTTTTAGAGCGTGGTTTCATTCGACCAAGCACATCACCGTGGGGAGCTCCTGTTTTGTTTGTCAAGAAGAAAGATGGTACATTCAGGTTGTGTATCGACTTTCGAGAGTTGAACAAACTTACCATCAAGAACCGCTACCCACTACCGAGAATCGACAACTTATTTGATCAACTACAAGGCTCGTCTGTTTATTCAAAGATTGACTTACGTTCCGGGTATCATCAAATGCGGGTGAAAGAAGATGATATTCCAAAGACTGCTTTCAGAACACGTTACGGTCATTACGAGTTTATGGTCATGCCATTTGGTTTAACTAATGCACGAGCTGTGTTCATGGACCTTATGAACCGAGTGTGTGGACCATACCTTGACAAGTTTGTCATTGTTTTCATTGATGACATACTTATTTACTCAAAGAATGACCAAGAACACGGTGAACATTTGAGAAAGGTGTTAGAAGTATTGAGGAAGGAAGAATTGTACGCTAAGTTTTCAAAGTATGCATTTTGGTTGGAAGAAGTTCAATTCCTCGGTCACATAGTGAACAAAGAAGGTATTAAGGTAGATCCGGCAAAGATAGAAACTGTTGAAAAGTGGGAAACCCCGAAAACTCCGAAACATATACGCCAGTTTTTAGGACTAGCTGGTTACTACAGAAGGTTCATCCAAGACTTTTCCAGAATAGCAAAACCCTTGACTGCATTAACGCATAAAGGGAAGAAATTTGAATGGAATGATGAACAAGAGAAAGCGTTTCAGTTATTGAAGAAAAAGCTAACTACGGCACCTATATTGTCATTGCCTGAAGGGAATGATGATTTTGTGATTTATTGTGACGCATCAAAGAAAGGTCTCGGTTGTGTATTAATGCAACGAACGAAGGTGATTGCTTATGCGTCTAGACAATTGAAGATTCACGAACAAAATTATACGACGCATGATTTGGAATTAGGCGCGGTTGTTTTTGCATTAAAGACTTGGAGGCACTACTTATATGAGGTCAAAAGTATTATATATACCGACCACAAAAGACTTCAACACATATTTAATCAGAAACAACTGAATATGAGGCAGCGTAGGTGGATTGAATTATTGAATGATTACGACTTTGAGATTCGTTACCACCCGGGGAAGGCAAATGTGGTAGCCGATGCCTTGAGCAGGAAGGACAGAGAACCCATTCGAGTAAAATCTATGAATATAATGATTCACAATAACCTTACTACTCAAATAAAGGAGGCGCAACAAGGAGTTTTAAAAGAGGGAAATTTAAAGGATGTAATACCCAAAGGATCGGAGAAGCATCTTAATATTCGGGAAGACGGAACCCGGTATAGGGCTGAAAGGATTTGGGTACCAAAATTTGGAGATATGAGAGAAATGGTACTTAGAGAAGCTCATAAAACCAGATACTCAATACATCCTGGAACGGGGAAGATGTACAAGGATCTCAAGAAACATTTTTGGTGGCCGGGTATGAAAGCCGATGTTGCTAAATACGTAGGAGAATGTTTGACTTGTTCTAAGGTCAAAGCTGAGCATCAGAAACCATCAGGTCTACTTCAACAACCCGAAATCCCAGAATGGAAATGGGAAAACATTACCATGGATTTCATCACTAAATTGCCAAGGACTGCAAGTGGTTTTGATACTATTTGGGTAATAGTTGATCGTCTCACCAAATCAGCACACTTCCTGCCAATAAGAGAAGATGACAAGATGGAGAAGTTAGCACGACTGTATTTGAAGGAAGTCGTTTCCAGACATGGAATACCAATGTCTATTATCTCTGATAGGGATGGAAGATTTATTTCAAGATTCTGGCAGACATTACAGCAAGCATTAGGAACTCGTCTAGACATGAGTACTGCCTATCATCCACAAACTGATGGGCAGAGCTAAAGGACGATACAAACGCTTGAAGACATGCTACGAGCATGTGTTATTGATTTCGGAAACAGTTGGGATCGACATCTACCGTTAGCAGAATTTTCCTACAACAACAGCTACCATTCAAGCATTGAGATGGCGCCGTTTGAAGCACTTTATGGTATTAAGTGCAGGTCTCCGATTTGTTGGAGTGAAGTGTGGGATAGACAGATTACGGGTCCGGAGATTATACAAGAAACTACCGAGAAGATCATCCAAATTCAACAATGGTTGAAAACCGCCCAAAGTCGACAAAAGAGCTACGCTGACATTAAAAGAAAAGATATAGAATTTGAAATTGGAGAGATGGTCATGCTTAAAGTTGCACCTTGGAAAGGCGTTGTTCGATTTGGTAAACGAGGGAAATTAAATCCAAGGTATATTGGACCATTCAAGATTATTGATCGTGTCGGACCAGTATGTCATAACCCGTCCTTAACCATAAGAACGAGTTAGATAACGTATGATTTCATTGCGAGGTATTGACCTCTATATGCGACATTTTTAAAAGAACAACTGCATTTATTTTACATTACAAACCATAACTCTTATTTTAATACAAGCTTTAGATAATAAAAAGATGATTATCGTTTAGCGATAATCTTAGACTTACAAACTTTACATGTGATGATAACAATATGATTTCTAGCATATTTTACATTACAAATCCTCCGATATGCAGTTTTATTTTTGACACAAATATGCATACTCAAGATCTTGCTTAAATTCAACATGTTGCAGCGGAAGCTTTTAGTTATCACCTGAGAATAAACATGCTTAAAACGTCAACATAAAGTTGGTGAGATATAGGTTTAATGCCGGCAGCAATATATATATATATATAGACCACAAGATTTCATATATAAACATTTTAATAAAAATATTCTAAGTGGTTGAGCACTTGGTAACCATACTTAACATTTAATCACGTCGCATATTCCCTTTATTATGAAATCTTACTACACCGTACCAAGTATAGTCACGAAACGAAGTACTGTGCAATCGTTGAATACTGGTCGTCCAGTCCGGTTGGGGTTGTCAGGCCCGATAGATCTATCAACAGGATTCGCGTTTACAATACCGCTGTAAATAATAGTTACCAAGCTACAGGGAAGTATGCCAGTGGTACAACTCAACGTAGAATATATTTTTCAGTTACTTGTGTCCATATCGTAAAACATAAAATACATGTATTCTCATCCCAAAATATTTAGAGTTTAAAAGTGGGACTATATACTCACTTTTGCCTTGAAGATATATATATTTTGACTTGGTCTCCGGTTGATATCACGAACCTATCCATATATAGTTTATCAATATATTTCCATTTTAAACAATCGTCACATATATATACTTATTATACTTTTAATAGTTTTAATAATTTCTTAGTCCGTAGTTAGCAGTCCGATGTTAGTAATTCAATTTTAATGGTTCATATTTAGGTATTTAATAAATAAAACCCCCATCGAAATAAATAAAACCCCATCGTATTTGTATTGGTCGGGATTAATCTTGACCCACGGTACCGGTGTTGTCAAATGACGTGTTGCGTACATAAAGTACCGGTGTTGTCAAATGACGTGTTGCGTACAATCATGGGATCTTATGATTAATCTTCTCGTATTGTTTATGGGTGATCCTGAAATATATAAAATTAAATTATGAGTACATATATATAAAATATCATGTTATTTTAAAAATATGTGATTTATTTATTTTTTCTCCAATTATTTTCGTGGCTAAACTAGTCTTGGATATCCGATTTTGTTTTGGTCATAGTTTCTTCGTTACAACTCCGTTTTAGTTGGTTCAACTTGCCAATTCCTTGGATCGAGTCCTTCTTTAAGAATATGAACTGTAAATACCTTAGTTTTTATTCGAAATCACAGGTCATAGGTCAAACTTTGGTGAAACTTATGAAGTTAATCATTTTCCATCATGTAAACAACCTTAAATGATTATTTTTCTAAAAATACTTATACTTTGAGTTAAATCATGAAATTTTTATGTGTTATCATATTCATAGTAAATATCATTTTTCCAGAAAATAAACCTCCAATTCAAGGTTCAAGATAGTTTTTAATTATCCAACCCAAAACAGCCCCCGGTTGCACTCCGACGTCGTAAAAACAGTTTTTAAGGTGTTCTTTGAAAAACCAAGTTATACCTTGTTAAATTAGAATATATTTATGATATATTACAGGTCTTGAAGTATTTTAAAAGTTAAGTTAGAAGGATCTATTTAGTTTTCAAACAAGTTTGAAAACATTCAAACTATGTTCTTGTTGTTAAAATTTTATACCATAAAATAAGATAGCTATATATATATATGAATCGAATAAGGTTATGAACAAAGTTACTACCTCAAGTTACTTGGACAAGATTGCTGTAAAAGAGGAGTAAAAACCTAGAACCAAAAGAGTGATGGAGTTGAATGAAAAATTGGAAGTAAACTTGTGTTCTTGGAGGGATTCTTGAAGTGTTTTTGTAAGGGTTTTCTTATGGTGATTAAGTGATGTTTTTGAAGCTAGATCTTCATGATTGTGAGCTGAGATGATAAATGGTTTAAGGCTTCTAAGTATGTGTGTTTTAGCTAGGAGATTGAAGTAGTAATTGAATCAAAAATGGTCATCTTTATAGCCATAAATGGCGTGACCTATGGTAGACAAAAACAAAGTTCTAGCTTGTAATCTTGTGTAATTATTGATGCTAGAGGTTAAAATGAGTTTACCTCTTGGTGAGGGCAACAATAGGAGCTGATTAGGTGGTGATTTGATGTGTATATACCAATAGTAAATACGTATAGAAGCTAGGTATGATACGAGTACATATACTCTAGATATACGTATAGAAATCTTGTGAAAACGGAACGAGGATTCAAATATAGCTATCTTTTGTGAATACACTTATATTGTTTTATGTATTTAAATCCTTAAAAAGTGATTAAATACATTATATATACGATATATGTATAAACATTATAGGTCATAAGTATTTATGTCAAATAACGTTACGTATGGTTATCGTTTTGAAAACTTAAGTTAGTAGTTTCAAAATATACTTATAACTTATTGTTATTAATACAAAATGAGGTATTACAACATTCTTAGATCATGTTAAATATGTATATATACATATATATACACAAACGTATAATTATCATATGTTATACAGTTCGTGATATCATCGGTCAACTAGACGGTCAAACGTTGTGTAAAACTCTTTTCAAAACATAATTCTCAACAATTTGGGTTGCTTATCATGTTGGTAAGGTTTAATTTATGTAAATATTAATCTTATAAGCATAGATTGATCGAAAAAGTCCGGGTCATTACAGTACCTACCCGTTAAATAAATTTCGTCCCGAAATTTTAAAATTGTACCTATTTTGCGTCATCGGGAAACAAATGCGGGTATTTTTGTTTCATTTGATCCTCTCGCTCCCAAGTAAACTCAGGACCCCTTCGAGCATTCCAACGAACTTTAACGATCGATATGTTGCTCTGCTTGAGCCGTTTAACTTCACGGTCCATGATCTCGATTGGTTCTTCTATGAATTGTAGTTTCTCGTCAACTTGAATTTCTTCAAGAGGAATGGTGAGGTCTTCCTTTGCAAGACACTTCTTAAGGTTTGAGACGTGAAATGTATTATGTACTCCAGCGAGTTGTTGTGGTAACTCGAGTCGATAAGCTACCGGTCCAATGCGTTCAATGATCTTGAACGGGCCTACATATCTTGGGTTCAGTTTACCCCTTTTTCCAAAAAGAATTACACCTTTCCATGGTGATACCTTTAACATAACCATGTCACCGATCTGAAACTCTAATGGTTTCCTTCGAACATCGGCGTAGCTCTTTTGGCGACTACGGGCTGTTTTCAATCTCTCCTTGATTTGTACTATCTTCTCAGTCGTTTCGTGTATGATCTCGGGACCAGTTAATTGTCGATCTCCTACTTCATTCCAACAAATAGGAGATCTACACTTCCTTCCATACAATTCTTCGAATGGCGCAGCTTTAATGCTCGCATGATAACTATTATTATACGAGAATTCTGCTAACGGTAAATACTTATCCCATCCGTTTCCAAAATCGATCACACATGCCCTGAGCATGTCTTCAAGAGTCTGAATTGTTCTTTCACTCTGCCCGTCGGTTTGCGGATGATATGCGGTGCT